>NW_026250090.1:2879018-3173534 GCF_024043145.1 Alternaria conjuncta | reverse complement strand
TAATAAAACTATTATAGAGAAATATATTATAAAGTATACTATTAGATAGATTTTTATAGTAAATACTAAGAAGTTTAGTATCTTATACTAGTTATCTACTAGTAAAATAGACTAGGCTAAGAAGTAGATTAAGAAAGCGTTAGGTAAGGTTATAGTACTACTTAATTTAATAAGAGTTAATAAGGTTTATAATAAGTACTTTCTAGCTCTATTATATAGTAGCTAAGTACTAGTTCTTAATAAAGTTAGCTTCTACTTTAAGTAGTATAGACTTATAAGAAAAGAAGCTATAGCTTACTATTTTATCTCTAGAATTCTTTATAAGCTACTTCTAGAGTATAGATAGTAGTTAGTTTAATATTAGTATAGAGGCTAATTAGTATAAGAGAGTAGACGCTTTAACCTCTATATTATAAACTATATTACTAAAGAAATTAAGTATAGTGTAGAACTCTTTTAGTATAATCTCTTTACTATTCTAACTAATAAAAGTATCTAAGTTATTACTATAATAAAAGTTACTTAGAATACGTATAGTATAGATAAGCGCGCCTATTAGAGTATTAAACTCTATTATAAAATAATTCTATACCTACTACTAAAATAATATAGCTAAGATATAATTTGTTTTTTTTATATTAGTATAAAGTACTTTAGAAGAAGTAGGCTTATTAATAAACTTAAGCGCCTTCTTTTCTATTATAGTATTATTAAGTAAAGCTTATATTACGTTTAAAGTAGGCTAAGTAAAATATTTATAAAAATATTAAATACTTATAAGTTAAACTATCTTTTTAAGAGCTATAATATTTATAGTAAAGTTATAGACTTTATATAAGATACACTTCTTTTTAGAGAGAATAAAAAAGCTAGTTATAATAATAAAAGAAAACTTAAATTTATTACTAATATATATTTATATAATAAAAGATAGCTAGAAGTAATAATAAAGGTTCTTTATAGTATCTAGCGTAGTACGCGTATAGTTTATATATACTATAGAGTAGACGCTATAGTAATTATATAATATAGTAATAATACTATTCTAAGTCTTCTACTAATTAGAGTATATAGTAAGTTATAAAGAATAAAGCTAGCTATTAATAAGAGTATAGAAAAAGAATATAAAAATCTTTTATAGTAGTAATATATATAATATAGAAAGATTCTAGTAGACTTTAAGTAGATAGAGTAGAATATAATAGATATCTTTCTATATTATCTAGATACGCGCATACTATAAGACGCGCAGAGTAGTATTCTACTATATATATACTATACTCTTAGTATAATTATAAAGAAAGAAAAGTATAAACTTATCTTTTTTAGTAGAAATAGTAATAGTAGTAAGTTTTTTATTCTAGCTTATAAAAAGTATATTAAGAAACTTAGTACTACTAAGCTAGAAGCTAGTTTTAATAGTAGGCCTATAAAGTATAGTATCTAGCTAGTTCTTCTACTACTATTTTATAAATATATTAGTAGATATAAACTATATAGTAAGATAATAAGTAGTATTATCTCTATCTAGTAGAAGTTTAATATAAGCTAAGGTAGCAAGCGTAATAGGTAACCTAGAGTTAGAAGCACTACTAGATTAATACATATTATTCTTATATAATAAAAGAGAGAAAAGAATCTTAAAGTAGTATAATAAATTTAGGCTATTAACTTTACTTAAAACGCTTTAGAAGTAATACTAAGTGTAAGTATCTTAAATAACTATTTAGAAATTAGACACTATAGTAGAGTTAACGCTAAAACTTATTTAGTATTAAAAGTGTAGATAATTCTTTATATTATAGTCTCTACTCTTCTTAGAGTAGATATAGATAGAATTAGAATAGATAGTATACGCTAGCGCTAGATATATAAAAAGATACTAAATAAAGTTAAAAAAAAAGCTATCTAGCTTTATAAAGAAAAAATCTATATAGTTTTTCTTAAAGCTAGATATATAGATAAAGTCTAGTGTCTTCTACTATATAAGAGCGTAATTCTTAGATTAAACATTCTTAGAATAATACTTCTAGAGGTACTTCTTAATAGCTTTAGAGAGTATAACGCACTAGTGCGTTAGATAAATAATAAGCCTATTAGTTATATTAATTTAGAAGGTATAGTTAAGAAAAGATATACTAATAGATAGATATAGATAAGAATATAGTAGTAGATTAAAATAAAATAGAATAAAGAAAGAAAAAAGGCCTAAAAAGAGTTTTTATTCTTATATATTTCTAAATCTATAGACTAAATAGGTACGTAAAAGTAGTATTTAGACTAAAGAGACCTACTACTATATTACACTAAATAAAAATAGCTTATATCTCTATCTTTATCTAAAGCTTCTAGAGTTTAAGGTAAGAATAGTAAAAACTATATAATAGTAACTAAAAAACTAGAAATTATACCTAACGCGCTCTAGAAAGATAAAGACATAAGTAAAATAGTATAAGAGACTTACTAATACGTAGAACTAAATAATATAGTCTATTATATTCTTCTAGATATAGTAGAGAGTATATAGTTATTTATTATATATACGCTAGAGAATACTATATAGTAGCTCTATTAGCGCGTTATAAAAAAGCGCTTAGTGTAGTTTATTAACTACGCCTATAATAACCTATAGTTAAATAGAGATACCTTATCTAATAAGAAAAAGTTAGATTAGCTATTAAAGTAAATAAGAAAAAAAATAATAATAAAGTAGGTTAATTAATAATTAAAGAAATAGTTAGACTACGCACTAGTAGAAACTATTACTAGTACATAAAACTTAGTAGTAGTATAATAGAATAAGATTATATATTTAGACTATAAGATTAAGTACTATAACTTTATAAGATAGTTAGAGAAGATTAGTATAAGTAAAGTAGCTAAAATAATAAACTATACAAAAGTAGTTATAATAGTAAAAAGTTTAAAAGAATAAAAAGTAGTATTAGAAATATAAAAAGAGGTAGCTAAGAGTAGAAGATAACTATTTATAACTATAAATACTATAGTACTAGCTCTAGTATATAGAGTAGAGCTATAAATAATATAGAGAATAGATATTATTTCTAATTTATAAGCTAGTAAGCTTATTCTTTTATAGTAAGAAAGTAGATATTCTAAGAGAGTACTATCTACTAGTAAGGTATAGAGTTTTTACACGCTGTTAGTAACTATATATTATAGTAAAACTATAGAAATTATAGGTAATATATAGTATTAATAGATAATATCTACTCTTTACTTAGAATATAAATAGCTAGAAAATATTCTAAGAAGATAAGAGAAGCTTATAAGTATAAGAGAGCAAAGTATAGTAATAGTTACTAGAGAATAACTCTTCTATAAGATTAGTAGTAATATAAATAAAAAGTTAATATAAGTTAAGTATATAGCTAAGTATTATAACTAGAACTAGTACTTAGAATATAGAAAGCGTTAGTAGATACTAAAGTAAAAGTTTAGTTCTAGTATCTTTATACTACTACTAAAAGCGTCTATTCTAAATTTATTTATAGAGTAGAAGCTAATTCTAAGACTAGAAAACTAGATAGAGATAGTTATCTAATATAATAATAACGTTAGTAGTCTTTATAAAGTAGTAGAACTATTACTTATAAGCTATATATAGAAGAAACTCTCTTCTAAGTAGCTATTTCTTAAGGTAATCTATAAAAGTAACCTAGAAAACTATTTAGTAAAGTTACTAATAGAGCTAGTAAAGAATAGGTTATAGTTTTTTTAAATAGTAGAAGTTTAAGATTTAGATAATTATAGAAGTATAGATAGTATAGATATAGCTAGTAATAGTAATAAAAGTAGAGAGTAGAGTATAGATAGAGACTAAAGAAGGTAACTACGTAATAAAAAGTACTCTATAATATAATATTATACGTAATATACACTATATAGAGTAGACTTAAAAACGTAATATATATAGAGAATAAAAAGTAATAGGCTATAATATAGATACTATTATTAGAACTAGTATAGTGTAGTTAATAGAGCGCTATATAAGCTAGTGCTATAGAATAGACTATAAAAGTTATAGACTAAAAAATATAAGTAGATAACACTAATAAGACTAGTATTACTAGTAATAATATATTATAGTATATAGAACTATAAAAGTAGAATAGACCTAACTTAGACTCTAAGCTTTTATTTAAGTAGATAGATTAGGCTATCTAAGCCTAAAGTTATCTAAGATAAGAAATAATAGATATAAAATAGCTACTTTATATATCTCTAAAATAGAATAGACTATATATAATATTATATATCTAGCTTCTTAGGTAGAAGAGAGATTTACTATATTATATAAAAGAAAACCTATATATAATAAGCTTTTTACTAGTATCTTTTTAGATAGACTATTAAGTTATTAGTTACTATTATATTCTTTATTATGTAGCGTAGCTATACCTTAGACGTCTTTTACTTAGATATAGTAGTCTTCTAATATAGCCTTTTAATATAGCTTTTTAGTATAGTCTTTTAGTATAGCCTTTTAGTATATTCTACCTATCTTTTACTAGAACGTAGAAGCCTTTTACTAGAGCCTTATACTATATAGTATTATTTAGAGTCTTTTTATAGCTTATTATAATATTATTATATAGCCTAATACTATAATTTAGAAGCCTTTTACTAGTAGAGTAGAGCCTTTTACTATACACTATACTATTTTAAGTCTAGTATAGAATAAACGCTTTAACTAGTTTTTATAGCCTTTAGATATAGAAGTTAGAATTCTAATATAGTTAGCGCTATAAAGAGAAAACTCTTACTACTATCTATTAGAAGTACTATAATAAGTAGCGTCTTACTAGCTAGAATTACTTATAGTGTAATTTTCTACTCTAGTAATTTAAATATAAGTAGGCCTTTTTTCTATATAATCTTATAAACTAAGGCTTAAAAGTTAGAATTACTAATTACTATAAACTTTTTATTACCTATAAGCTAGTAATTAGGTAAACTAGTTAACTAAGTAGCTTTAGTATTACTTCTTTCTTTACCTAATATATTACTTTTTATTATACCTTTTAGTATAAGCTTAGTAGATAAGGCGCTTAAAAGTTAAAGAAATAAGTACTACTAGCTACTTAAAGTTTAAAATAGTTTAAGTAAGTAGTAGCTAAGATAGAATATAATATCTATTTTAATACTATAGTAAAAAGTGTCTATAAGCTCTAAGTAGCTAGTCTAAAGATTTAATCTACTTTTAGGCTATATTTTAGGCTCTTTCTATTTACTCTTAGTAAGTACTTTCTTTATACTCTTACTAAACTTTAAGCTAACTATCTTACGCCTAATTATAATAGTAGTATAGTAGTACTATAAGATAGTAAGCTAGTAGTCTAACTAGATTCTAGTCTTATAGATAATAATATTACTAAGCTAGTTAGTCTTCTAAAAGCTAGTAGTAGTTATCTAGATATAGTCTATTAGAGAAGCGCTTTATACTTTACTTTTAAAGTACTTAGTAAGTAGCTAGACGTACACTAGATAGATAGTAAATAACTAACTAACTTACTAGAGTAAAAACTATAGAATAACTTTAGACTTATTCTATAAGGCTTAACTTTTATAATACTAGCTAATAAATACTACCTAGCTATCTATAATAAATATATTTTAGTCTTATATATAGCTATTATAATAGTAGATAAAAGTAATTTTAGTACTTCTAGTAGGCTACCTACTAGTAATATAAGTAAGAAAGAGAAGAATTTTAAGAAATTAGTCTACCTTTTTTAGGTAGTAGTGTACTACCTAAAGTTACTAGAAAGAATTTTAGAAACTATATAGTTTATAGCCTTAAAAACTAGCTAGTATCTTAGATATAGTTTCTTCTAAACTATCTACTAATTTATTATTAGAGTATAAAAGAAAGAAGTAGCCTTTTTAGCTAAAGGTAATATTATTCTAAATCTTTATAAGTAGTATTTAAAATTACTCTACCTCTATAGTAGTCTAAAGTAAGTTTTTCTAAAGAATGTTCTCTCTCTTTTATAGTATACTAGTAACTATTACTTAAAAACTAGTTAATAAGATTAGCTAACTATATATATATAAAGTACTTTTATCTTTAGACTACTATAAGATAGAGGTATTAGTAGTATTTAATATAATATACTTTAAATATACTAAAAGGCTTAGTATCTTACTTAAAAGGCTATATATACTATTAACTAGGTACTACTTTCTTACCTAGATAAAATTTTCTCTATCTTACTTAGTCTACTACTAGTAATTAGCTATAGAAAGTAGAATTTTAATAGCTAATACGCGTATATAGTACACTACTTCTACTAGTATATAAAAGTAATTATAAGCTTCTTATAAGTAGTTAGTAGTCTTATTAATATCTATAATAGTAAGAAAGTAAATTAATCTACTACTAAAGAGCTTATCTTTAGTAATATAAAATATAAACTTTTAAAATAAGCGTAGAAAATTAATAATTTAAAAGGCTAGGCTATCTAGATATATAGCACTAATAAAGTCTCTAGTAAGTTACTTTTAGTAGCTAGTCTAGAGAAATAGCTACTTTATATTACGTATTTTATCTTTATAGTATAGTAAGAGGCTAGTCTAACTATTAGTGTCTAAATCTAGTTTACTTTTTATACTAAGCTAAGTTTAAAATAAATTACTTCTACTACTATTAGCGCCTATCTCTTAGGTATTATAGATACGTAGTAGATAGTAGATAAAGTGTTTTATATACCTAGTATACTACTTCTAGCTTTCTAGATTTTATAAACGTACTATTAGGTATAGATTAATTTACTTAGTATTAGAGCTTTATAACTAGTGTCTACTCTTAAGTCTAAGAGTAGAAAGCTTACTAACTACTTATTTAATTATTTATTTAATAATAGTAGCTACCTAAGTAAGTAGCGTATTATCTTTATTAGGTATATAGCTTACCTAGTAAAGGTAGAAAAAATTATACTTAGTAAAATAAATTAGCTAGTAATTTCTCTTAAACTAGCTAGTATAGTTAGTCTTTATAACTATAGTATTAGCTATAGTAAGTAACTTTATATACTTTACTTATAAACTTTAAATTTCTTATAATATAAGTAAAATTTTACTAGAAAGAGTACTACTTTTATTTTTAGTAATAGATTATACTTTAAAGTATTTCTAAAAGCTACTAGTATAAAAGAATATCTACGCTTAAATATAAGTCTAAAGCTTCTAGTCTTAAAGGCTTATTCTCTAGTTATAAGCTTTATTATAATAGTACTAAATCTTATTATAGTTCTTAGTAATAAATATATAGTTTATATAGATATAAAAGTAGACTAGAATTAGAGCGCCTAGAAGTAGTATTAGTAGTTAATTTAGTAGTAGAAAAGTAATATCTTTTAGATTAGTAAGTAGAAGAGTACTAATCTAATAGCGTTTATCTAGTGCTTACTACTCTTTTTTCTTAACTTAGTAAAATTTCTTAAAATACCTAGTCTAACTATAGATAGCGCTATAGTCTTTATAGATAAAAACTTAGTATACTAGTAGATAGCTTAAGTAGTTACCTAGATTTTAAATTTTAGGCGCTAAGCTTTAGAGCTAGTAGATAGATAGAGCTATTATAGGTATTATAGATAGAGTATTAGTCTAAAGACTAGTAAAAGCGCTAGTTATAAAGTAGCTAAGAAGTAAAGTTTTTAGCTACGTAATTACTTTTATAATATCTATACTATAGGCTATACTTTATAAATTTAATAGTACTTTTTATTTATTTAAAAGTAGAGCTATAACTTTATAGTAATAGAAAAAAGAATATTAATATAAAAGGTAGCGTTATAAGTTTAAAATATAAAGAAAGCTAATTACTAATTAGCTTATCTAACTTAGATAGACTAGTAGAGTATAGATAAATAGCTTTATTAATAATATTATAGGCTCTATATACTATCTTATCTAAGAAGTTAACTTACTTCTAATACCTTTTACTTTCTCTACGTACGCTCTATATCTTATTATAGTATAATTTAACTTTACTCTTAGCTTTAGTTATCTCTTACTTATAGTGTATAGCTAATTTCTTAAGATATTTCTTTTCTTTATAGATAGCTATAATCTTCTTAGTATAGTAGTAAATAAGCTATATAAGAAATCTAATATAAATAGTACTTTTTTTAAATTTATAGAATAGCTACTTAGCTATCTACGTAAGATTACTATAGCGCGTAGTAATAGTACTAGTATAGAAGAATATAGTAGAAAGTAAAGTACTCTAGTATTTATAAAAGCTAGTAGTACTTTATTATTTAGAAGAGCTAGTAGTGCTCTAGTATTTAGAAAAGCTAGTAGTGCTCTAGTCTTTAGAAGAGCTAGTAGTTATTACACTACTACTAAGCTTAAAGAAATTACTTAGTTTTAGCTTCTTATAAGATTATAAAAGTAGTAGAGAAGTAGATTAAAGTAGTAGTAGAGCTTACGTTTATAGTAGAGACGTGTTAATTTTAAAGTAAGCGTATTTAGTTAATATAATTCTAGTAAAAGAGAAAGCGTAAGTAAGTAGATATAGAAGTAGTATACTATAGTAAAATAAAATAAAGTATTTAAGGCGTAATTTAGTAAAAAGGTAAATAGAAAGATAAAGATAATAAGTAGTAAGATATAATAAAAGAAGGTAGAGCTAGTACGCTCTAGAGCTAGAGAAATAATATTCTAGACTAGCTAGCTACTAATACTAAGTATAATAGAGTATATATAGCTATAGAGGCACTAAATTTAATACTAGAGGTACCTATTTTAAGTACTTAATTTAGTAACTAATTCTAACTATAAATACCTAATTTTAGCTTTAATTTAAGTCTAAAATTTAGCTATAAGTATTAAAATTTAGCTATAAGTATTAGATTTAGCTATAAAGGCGCTCTTTTTTAGCTATAAAGGCACTAATCTCTAGCTATAGAAGCGCCTATTTTAAGTACTTAATTTAGTAACTAATTCTAACTATAGATATCTAATTTTAGTCTTAATTTAAGTCTAAAATTTAGCTATAAGTATTAAAATTTAGCTATAGATATTAGATTTAGCTATAAAAGTGCTCTTTTTTAGCTATAAAGATACTAATTTCTAGCTATAAAGGCGCCTATTTTAAGTGCTTAATTTAGTAACTAATTCTAACTATAGATATTTAATTTTAGTTTTAATTTAAGCCTAAAATTTAGCTATAGATATTAAAATTTAGCTATAAGTATTAGATTTAGCTATAAAGACGCTTTTTTTTAGCTATAGAAGTATTAATCTCTAGCTATAAAAGTGTCTATTTTAAGTACTTAATTTAGTAACTAATTCTAACTATAAGTATCTAATTTTAGCTTTAATTTAAGTCTAAAATTTAGCTATAAGTATTAAAATTTAGCTATAGATATTAGATTTAGCTATAAAAGCGCTTTTTTTTAGCTATAAAAGCACTAATCTCTAGCTATAGAGGTGCTTATTTTAAGTACTTAATTTAGTAACTAATTCTAACTATAAATACTTAATTTTAGCTTTAATTTAAGCTTAAAATTTAGCTATAAGCGTTAAAATTTAGCTATAGACGTTAGATTTAGCTATAAAGATACTTTTTTTTAGCTATAGAAGTACTAATCTCTAGCTATAGAGGCGTCTATTTTAAGTACTTAATTTAGTAACTAATTCTAACTATAAACGCCTAATTTTAGTCTTAATTTAAGCTTAAAATTTAGCTATAGATATTAAAATTTAGCTATAAGCGCTAAATTCTAGCTATACGTAGGCTATACTAGTAGTAAGCATAGTAATTACGTAAAAAACTTTAAAATTTTACTCTAAACTTCTCTACTTTATAACTTTATAACGTAAGTAGCTATTAATAAGCTAAGTATAGTATTAAATTTACGTAGTAATTCTACACAAAATAGCCTACTTAAATTTTATCTAGACTCTTAAGTAGTAAAGTTTAAAAGCCTTAGAGCTACTACTTTAGAGCTACTCTCTATTTCTTATTAGTGCTTATTACTCTTACTAAAAATTACTTAGGCCTAGCAGCTCTAAGACGTTCTCTTAGGTAGGCTAGTCTATAACAACGCGGGCCTTAAATTATAATATATACCTTGCGTACAGTATGTAGATCTCTTCTATATTGTATTCTACTTCTTGTCTAATCTATCTACATCGCACATTGGCCCGTCGGAAAGCACTGCAGGTTATCAATCGCGAAAGTTGTTCCCGCAGCGAGAATGTTGGCATTGTTGAAGAGAACGAGAACTAAGACGGTATGCTAGTCTTGCGTATTCGCGACTCCCGAACCGCCTACCGTGTTCCAAACAGCCGCTTCCGGACTCGTCGGTGACCCCGTGAACAAACCGTTCAACGCACCGTTCTGGGGATGATACACGAGTTGATTATCGATATACAGACAGGCTTGCACGGTGTATCTTGGGCGATTGTCGGCCTAAACTATCTTGAACCCGACCGTACAGTTGTAGTTGCTGCCGGCTGGGATGTAGACGTTGTCGAGCGTGAACCTCCACACCTGGGCTCACGTGTACCGATTGGTCAACGTGGTGTAAAGCGCATGTGATCCGTCGAGCGGCGCGAAGGGTGCCACACCAGCGGAAAGCACCTCGGTCTTGCCGTACAAAGTATTGGTGGCGTAGGTATTGGTCCAGGGTGCGATGGCTCCGCTTTCGAAAGATGGATTGTAACTCGCGGCGAGCGTGTTGCAGGTTGCTGGGGCCGACGCGGTGGATGTCGCGACGCTCGAAGTCGCTGGGGACGAGGAAACGAGTATCTCCGGGAGTGGCGACGGCGTCTCGGCCACTGAGCTCGTTGCGGTCTCTTGGGTTGGTGTGGTGGTGGTTTCGGAGGACGCGACAAACTCCGACGATGGCGACGCGCTGATCACGGGGGCAACGGTGGAAGAAATGGTCTCGGTCTCGGTCTGTAGCGGTGCAGCCTGTGATTCCGTGGATACTGGCGTGGGCGTGGCGGTCGGCTCGACAGACGTCTCGAGGACGGTAATCGACGCGACGGAAGAGACAGTCTCGACTTGCGATGAAGCGGCCTCTGATGTTTCGAGCGGCATTGCAGCTGTGCTCGAAAGCTCGGTAGTGATGGTATGTGACTCTACATGGCTAGCCAGGACGCTGGAGGAGCTGGTGACAGAGTCCGTCAAGGCGGTGACCTCAGACGATGCGAGTGAGATTGGAAGCCCGCTAGGCGCAGAGACGATGTCCGAGGCCGCTGTTGACTCTGGAGTGGCTTCCAGCGAAGATGAGATTTCCACTGCGGTAGCCGATGTGCTTGTGCTTGTTGTGAAAGTACTTGGGTACAGGCTTTCGACTAACGGAATCGTGGATGAAGAAGATGGAATAGGGTCGGCGAGCGATGCGCTCGTGGCCTCGGACGAGGTGATGAAAGACGACGCGATGCTTGACGGCGAGGCGGATGTTGAACCTGCGTGTGTGCTCGTGGTTGGCGCTGCACTCGCCGGTGGGATTGAGGCCTTCGCAGGCGTGGACGACGCGGACGATGCGGACGAGGCTGCAGGCCTGCAATTGCCGAAACCTGGCTGGCAGCCGCTACCACAGTATGCATCAGTACTTCCACTGTCGCGCATTAGTATACAGTAGCATGCGACGGAGGATGTTATCACCGAACGTACCAGTATGAGTATTTACTGCAGCAATTACCCCATTTGGATCCAGCGCAGGTCATCCCGAGGGGCGACGCTTGGTAGGCATTTCCGCATCGCGCATTGGTAGAGACCTTGTGAGTAACGGGTTTCGTGGCGGGCGATGAAGCGGTGGAAGTAGCGCGAGTTGATGTCGACGATGAACGCGTCGTGATAGCAGAAGTAGTGGCAGCTGGGCCTGAGCAGGAACCAAAAGCAGGGTTGCAGCCTGAGCCGCAGTACGCGTTAGTCGATCCGCAGTATCCGTATCTGGAAGTGTGTTGTGATTAGCGAGCTGTTCACGTGATACCGTGTCTTCCAAGATTGACTCACTGCGAGCAACAGTTGCCGAATGCAGACTTCAAGCACGTGAAGCCACTCTTTCCGCCGCAAATCCCATCCTTTGACACCTTTGCTGAGATCGGAACAGGCGAGGTATTACACTTCCCAAAGCCCGACTGGCACCCGGGGGCACAATAAGCGGAAGTCTGGCCGCAGTAGTTGTATTGCGAGCAGCAGTTGCCGAAAGAGGAACCGGCGCACGTCAGACCAAAGCTGCTTCCGCAGCGGCCGGTCTTGGAAATGCGCGGACTGCTCACAGCAGCATTGATAATAGAGAGAGCAGCAAGGAACGCGAAGAGAATTGATCGCATAATGCCGAGTTATAGGTTAAGAATTATTAGTTAGATGGTGTTTGATACGAGACTGAACGAGTGACGAGTCGGCGAAACGAAGGGCTGCCGGACAATGTCTGACGAAGAAAACAATGAGAGAAGGTGCGCGATGCCTCATGTCGAAGGCGATGAAGAGGATGTTTATGGCGCTCATGATTGCACCGCTGTCGTGAAGGTCGCCGCTTCGACCGAAAGGTAGAGCTACACCACGCGGAAGCCACAAGCGTGTCAATGGAGGCCTCTCGCGAAAGCGAACTCAATGCGATGAGCTGAAGGCCGCAATAGGGAAGCCATGCACGCTTTCGGGGATGTTGTGATGTTAGTCGGGAGGATGTAGGAGATCTAGATTGTCGGAGCCGTACGATGTTCGCGGAGCCGCCGAAAATCAGCACCATTTGGGCTAGGCTGCCGCGACTAGCGCCCGCCCTCTGCGCCACAGGGGTGAGCTCCACGATGCAAGAAGTAATTCGCAAAGAATTCAATCTCCACGACAGAATGTGTGGAGTGCGCCTTTGATCCAGACTGCGGTCCGGTCTTGGCACGGGCTGCTCACGACAATACGGCAAGGAAAAGTACCAATGCCCAAGCGCACCCCTCGCTCGCGCAATTGCCTTGTTCTGGGCTTCGCGCTCGAACTTGAAGTCTTTTCGCGAGGGACTTTGGCTGAGTACACGCTGGTTCGCAATAGCTTTCATTATAAGTTAACCCATTCTACATCTGCGTAATCTTCACTGTCCTCATAATCCCATTGTGCCCCGCTGCAGCTGCATCAGCCGACGCATTATATTTGTCCTGCTCCCAGTCCATGTTCAACTCGATCGTACTCCCACTCGGACTCGCATTCCCGCTGGTAACATGGACAGTATGATGTTTCGAATCGTGATTACTGAGCTGGATATCGTTTCCGCCTTGCTGGCTTCCTTGTTCCAGGTACCCTGATCGTGAAGGGTGGGCGGAATTCCACATGCGCGAGTGCTTGCGAGAGGCGCTATCATGCGTGGAAATTTCGCCAAACACCTGGCGGAGCAAGGGACGGAGCGTAGCGGCGGCGGAGGTCGCAAGGCCGATTCCGGTTTCGACGGTAGACCATATCGCGACGTCGGTGGTAGTGTATAGGAAGTCGGGTATATCGTTGAGGCCGTTTATGAATGGGATGCGGACGACTGTTGCGGTGGAGCCACTGGTGTTGAGTTAGCATACGATGCAAGGAAGACTCTAGAGGCGGAATGAGCTTACATAGCGCAGCAGGCGAGTACAACAACCACTGTCATCTTCTTCCTCTTGTCCATCTGCAAGTTGTGCACGATGAAGATTGGGACAATACTGAAAGTCCAGTCCGTGACACAGGACAGTGCAGAGTAGCCGTAGAACGAGTTCACGACGAACCTAGAGGGGATGCAATGTCCTTTGCCGCCGCGGAACTGTTCCCAGAAGAACGAGACAGGCCAGCATTGGAAGGTGAAGACAAAGAAGAAGTACACGCTGTATACTTGGATGGCGATGAGGGCGATCCAAAGAATCATGCGATGGGTTCTATCCTGGGCAATGCGCAGAAGGAAGATGCCGATGCTCATCTTGAGGAAGATATTCGTGACAACGTATGTGGGCTCGCAAGTCCACCACCACTGGTTCGAGTTGTTAGCCTCATGGAATATACTGTAGACGTAGTATTACACACCTTCATACCGATGGGATACTTTTCATCCGGGATGAGATATCGTCGCTTCCCGGTCCCATTCTGGACACCTAGCAGCGCGGAGCTACAATAGACCAAGAAGGCCGCCAGGGTAAGAACAGAGAAGTAGTCATCGGCCGCGAAGTTCTTCACGAGGACCAGCTTGCAGTAGCATCGAAGCAGTACTAGCAGAGTGCAGATACAGATGAAGAAGCCCAAGACACCGGTGAACTCTCCGGATCGATCATCTCGCGGCATGGTTGTCGGTGGAAATGTGGTCTAGAAATCGGTCCAACTCTAGACTCACCATGCGGGGAGACGGCTATGTAAACTGTGAACCCTTCGGCGCGTCCTTTTCCATAGGGGCTGACATGACTTGCCATAAGACCTCGACACGAGCGCCATGCATGCAGGGACAAGAGAATGGCCTGTGTCGGTGAAGGATTTTCCGTAAGGCGGGCGACACGCGAGCAATCCATGGATGATCCACAATCCGTCTCCACAGCGGCTGGACCCTGACTCGAATTACGATCCTTTGACGTGATGCTACTCGATCGCTTGGTAATCGCGAAGCTCGGTGAAAACCCACGGAAGGCTGGAAACTGGGCCAATTTCCGGGAGGGTGGTTCCAAGTGTTCTTGGTTGGTTCCATGTGGCTGATCTAAATCTGCGCGGCCTCACCAGGAGCTGCCGCTTGAGCCGCATCTGTTGAGAACTTCAACATCAAACATCTCGGATCCATCGCACCGTCTTGTCATGGTTGCCATTGACTTGTTCCTTGACGTCGCGTCGAGGCTTGTGAGATATTCGCCAGTATGCAACACAATTGTCTATCGTGCGAATGGGAGTAGTACTCTCACTGACCCTTGCGGCTTGTTCCGCTATCTGTGATGCACGCCGCTTCCACGCTACTGCTGTCAGTCCAAGCGTGTCGGATTGTCCCTTGTGATCCTTAGGAAGCGTTGCGCGGCGTTGGGCTCCAAAGCAGAGGTCGCAGGCACGCATGGGGTTCCATTCCAGAGCTTTCCAAGGTTGCGATCGAAGAATGAGTCGTCGTGAGCCGCGGGTGACTGCGCGAGGCGAGACGCCGTTAGCACATCAATGAAGCCATGTCGCAAAGATCTGATTCGCGCGGTGGGTGGAAGGTCGCGGAAGAGGCAGTCGACGCCGCAGAGTGACAGCGGGCGGGCTGATATGGTCAATCGGAAACGGGGGTTACGCGATCCGGACGATGTTCGCCGGGTTGGGCAGCCCTGTTCGGGTAAGACTGAATCTAGCTAGCGGCCGCTTTGATGCGCCCGACAGGCCCCCGCGCCATGGTCGTAACCTTGACTTCACCACCTCATACATGAGAAGAGAGGTTTTCTCAAGGCCGCCCACAAACTTGACAATGACCTAATACATGCGACATTCTGCAGTACCCGGACGCTGCTGTCTACGTCAGCAAACAAGTCAGCGTTCGGTGCCACACTGTGGGATCGCTGCAGCCTGGCACTGCCAACATACACTGCCGCGTTCTGGTCATGTTATAGTGACTAGCAACTGCTGCATCGATGGCGAATAGCTGAAACCTGGCTAACAGAACGGTTGTTGGCTTCTTATGGACCCCGCGGGATGTTTCCCTACTAGTCGCGGCCTCAATTCTGAAGCCTCTTCTACTTGTTATATTACTGATCATCGCTGATGCAGGCGCGCTGCATGTCGATGGCAATCGACAGGCGCTCAAACGCGACGTTTCGAGCCGGGATCTGGGGTGAAACGCGGACGAATGCATTCGAGAGCTAGACGCGGTAGTTATTCGAGCAGCGCTGCGCCACTGGCGGTAGCTATGCGCACTCTTTTTCGGTTACAAGGCTTACACACTGTAGGCTCTAGGCAGTCTTTACTTAGACAAGCCGTGGAACTATCGCCTGACGCAGACGTTTATTCGCAATCTATCAACGCATTCTTTGCGTCTCTAAAACTTACAACAACTATAGGCTTATTTTGTGTATTCTGCACCTGTACAAATAGAACACCAAACAGGCGTACCGCCTACGTTGGTCTAAAAGGCTTAAGTTCTTAAGATACTAAGGCATCGTAGCCTCGAGCGTTGCCCTACATTTGACTTAGGACAAGACTAACAAGACTACTCGCTGTCGTTCCCGCGAAGAACGATTTTAATCTTTAATCGATCACGAAGGATACACGTGACATTGATTCTTGGGGGGAACCGAGGGGTGGCTGCGCAAGGCGAGACGCTATGAGCGGATTGATGGAGCCATATCGCAAGGTTGAATTCGCATGATAGGCCGAAGGCTGCGTCGGGACAGGCAGTCACTACCGTAGAGAGGACGGAGGCGTGCCAGGCCGACAGTGGAGAGGCGACCGATACAATGTCCGCGGGGCGCCAAGCATTAGCACTGTTCGGGTTAGGCTACCGAGATTAGTGTCCGCTGTTGCGCCCTGCCCGGGAAGGCGTTCACGCTCCGTGAGCAACTACAACCTCAAAATTATCATGACCTTTGCGGTCTTGGTTATCGAAGCCGCCGGCGCACACGACGATGGCGCAGAGATTTCGACATGCCCCGGCGTCAAACAAGCACTGCAGCCTGATGCCTGCGACGGTCCGGAAGCTACTGTGCCACATTCAGCGGGGGCTCTGTCCTCCAGCCGGCCGACATGTATTGCCTCGTTCGACGCGCGCAACATGTGCAGGAGCATGCGATCGTCGATAGCGAATCATCGCCTCATCGTCCGCAGTATGTCACGTCCACAGGGGTTCGCAAGGCACACACAGTGGGGTCTTCGGCCCGTCGCGTTATCAACCATCATTGCCTCTTTCACCTCCCCGCATCGCTGGGCGCGCCGCATGCCCACAAGGCTCAGCTTGCACTGGTCTGCAACTTCTCGTGCCGTATGCTGGGGTGTAATGCGGGCGGATGCCTCGCAGAAGCGAGACGTGGTAGGCTATCATTCGACTCACCCCGCGCCACCAGCGGCAGCTACGCGCACTCCTGTCAGGCAGTGACAGCTACAATCCTCAGGCTCCAAGCCCTTCGGTGTTCTTAAAAAGTCGATCTGTTTCGTTCTGTGTCTCCGTGTCACACGCAAAATCTATATCCTCCGCGCTTTCATCGATCGCGTATTCTTTGTGCTTATAGCAAACTTCAATCTGCTTCCTTGCTTTATTACCAACACAGGTGGGATGAAACGCCTACAACACCGCAATTATGTCTCTACAATTTCATGAGACGAAGGATCTGTTGGACATCGTCGACAATCTCCGATCACATGGAATCAATGAGTATATCGACCTCCCCGAGATCATCGTATGCGGCGAGCAGTCATCCGGCAAAAGCTCAGTCCTCGAAGCGGTTTCAGGCGTCAAGTTCCCCAGCAAAGATAACTTGTGCACCAGGTTCGCGACGGAGCTTATCCTCCGACGAGGCACAGATGCACCAATCAAGATCAGTATTGTTCCCGGATCGAATGAGAAAGATCGCTCAGAGAACGATCTCGACAAGCTGCGTAACTTCCACTATTCCGGCGCATTGGAAGGCTTCGATCTCGGGCCCGTGATTGAAGAAGCGAAAGCGACGATGGGTATTGCGGAAGGGGATGGCAAGGTATTCAGCTCCGACATCCTTCGCCTGGAGCTATCTGGACCCGACCAACCACATCTGACCTTGGTCGATTTGCCTGGCTTGTTCCAGGCTGGGAGTCGCTCCCAATCAGACGCGGATGCCGAGACCGTGAAGTCGCTTGTACTCTCGTACATGAAGAAGTCACGTAGCATCATACTCGCCGTCGTATCCGCTAAGAATGATTTTAGCAACCAAATCATTACTAGGTATTGTCGCGACATCGATCCACGCGGGGAACGAACCCTTGGGCTGATCACGAAACCGGACACGCTGTACGAAGGATCTGATAGCGAGCGATCCTACTTTGAAGTGGCGCAGAACAAAGACGTTAAATTCCGCTTAGGCTGGCACGTGCTTCGTAACAGGGACTATAACTCCAAGGACTCCACCACAGAAGAACGAGACAAAGTCGAAGCTCTGTTCTTCGAAACTGGTATCTGGAGAGCGCTTCCATCCGACCAGACCGGGGTCCATGCACTCAAGCCGAGACTTAGCAAGATTCTCAGGGACCACATCGTATCCCAGCTACCGGATGTG
This sequence comes from Alternaria conjuncta, assembly GCF_024043145.1. Classification (NCBI taxonomy): domain Eukaryota; kingdom Fungi; phylum Ascomycota; class Dothideomycetes; order Pleosporales; family Pleosporaceae; genus Alternaria; species Alternaria conjuncta. The sequence continues at coordinate 3,155,357 of NW_026250090.1, read as the reverse complement.
CTTGCGCAGATCAAAGACGGTATCAAAGAATGTGAGGAGAGATTGAACACCCTAGGCGCATCCAGAGCCGCGCCTCACGAGCAGCGACGTTACCTCTTGCAAGTCAGTCAGTACTTCAGCTCGCTTATCAAAGCTGCCATCGACGGGCAATATTGGGACCCTTTCTTTGGTGAAGCTTCTGCCGATGAGGGCTACAAGAGGCGGTTGCGGGCTTTTCTCCAGAACACCCTGTCAGCTTTCGCGGCGGACATGCGAAAAAAAGGGCACGCTCTCACCATTCTTGACGACGGCCCAACTAAGCCGCCTCACCAAATTTCGCGCGCAGACTACATTGCGTGGGTCACCAAACTACTGGAACGAACCAGAGGCCGAGAACTACCCGGAACATTCGATCCACTTGTTGTCGGGCAACTGTTCCACGATCAGCGAAAGCCATGGGGAGGGCTGATCGATCGTTACTCCGCGACTATCGTACGTGCTGCCCAGTATGTGGCTCGCAGAGCCCTGGGGCACGTCTGTGATGAGCGAACCCTGGGCCTGCTATCAAGGCGGTTCATCCAGCCTCGATTAGAGAAACTGACCACCGCACTCCGTGACAAGATAGCAGAACTCTTGGAGCCTCACCATACCGGTCACCCCATCACGTACAACCATTACTTGACAGAGAATGTTCAGAAAGCGCAGAGCAAACGACGAGCTAGAGCTGTCAAAGCGTACCTGGAGCGGCTATTCGGCGCGGATCACACCGAGAAGGGCAATGTCACTATAACCTTTAACATGGACGCATTATTTGATGCGTTAGTCAGGAAGAGCGAGGCGGACATGGACACGTATGCTAGCTTTACCGCCACCGACTTCATGGAAGCCTACTACAAAGTTGCGCTGAAGAAAATCATCGATGACTTCAGCGTGCTCGCTGTCGAAGCCTGCTTCATCCAGCAGCTCCCCACCTTGTTCTCGCCGGCCGACGTTATTGACCTTGACGAGGCGACAGTGGCTGCTTTGGCGGCGGAGAGCGAAGAATCTTCAAAGGAGAGAGCGCGTTCTAGCGAAAAGCTCAGGGTACTAGAGGATGGGCTTAAGGCTCTTCAAAACGTGCAAGACATCTCGCCTCTTCCACAAGGTGAGCATGCGACATAGCCGTGTGGTGACACATTACCAGGGACTAGATGCTAACGTTAGCAAGAACTTGAATCCGAGTTCTTGCAGCTTGACACAGACTCGGACCGTGAGCAGGCAAGCCCAGAACCATCAGAAGAATTCGAGGAGGAGGATGATGATGTTGTTGAAGATCCGGTGGAAGAAGAAGTCCCGTCGAAAGAAGCCCCTGAAGAGCGTCTGTGGAGGTTTGAGTAATTGCATTTAGTAATATCATTCCAAATAGCTACTGATACCCCTCCGTCCTCGCAGCATGACTAGGTTTCGTCCCCAACCGCATAACCGGACTATTAACAAACTCCTCCAACCCATCATGCGTGAAAAACGTCTGCGCCTTGCTAATCTGCACTTCATTCGCGCCTCTTTTCCAGATACTCTCATCGTAACTTGTGACCGCCTCTTTCAAACTCGCACTCCCATTTGCCACGCTCTTCAACGCTTCAACAAGGCAATGCGCAGAGTAGAACGCGTTATTAGCACCCTGCCCACGGTGAAATGTCATGGCGTGGGCTGCGTCGCCACACAGCGTAACCCTCCCGTCGTGATTATCCCACGGAACCGTCTTCCATATCTTGAGCTGATCGCGCAGCACCGGTGTATCCTCTGGTATCCATTCAATAGCACTTTTATACGGTTCCGCCCATCCATCGCGCTTCACATGCGCTTTAAGCCTTTCCAACCGGCCGTCTTCGTTATCGTGATCTTCAACGTACTTCAGCGGCCACGTAGACAGGATCTGAAACGTCCAGGTACTCGCGTCTTTCTCATCGGGCATATCCAGCACATTTGCGCGGATGTAGTGGCCTTGGGGGTGGATCGCGATGTCGACGAGGGGGTGGAGGTGTTCTTTGATGAAGAGGGCTTGGGAGGCGGTGTAGGAAGCGTTGAAGTTCATTAGGGCGAAGGGGAGGGTGTCCATGGTGCCGGAGTGGGGGAGGAGACAGCGGCGCACTTTTGACATGGCGCCATCAATGCCAATGACAATGTCGCCCTCGTCGGTCGAGCCGTCTTCGAAGTGTACCTTCACTCCGCCACTTTCCGTCGTTTCGTAGTGCGAGAAACTCTTGCTGTACTTAACATCCAACTGTTCCGCTAACAACATGCGCAACCTTCTAATATTAATCTCGCGCGCTTGCGGTATCGGAAATGCGAACGCCTCCTCTCTTGTCTGACCATTATATATAACAATCCTATCTTCGCCGAGCGCGGCGCAATCGACGTACGGGTCGACTTGACATGAGTTGATCTGCGCGCTGAGCTCTTCGGGGATGAGGTCGAAGAGGTAGGGTCGTGCCCAGCCTAATGTGAAGGCCCAGTGACGATGGCGGTACACGTCGGCGCCTTTGTCGTAGATGTTGAAGGAGATGCCTGCTTTCTTGAGGCCGTGGGCGAGCGCGCAACCGGCGGGGCCTTGGTGGGTTAGTAGGGGTCTGTTGTGTAGAGGGGATAGTACATACCGGCGCCGATGACGATGACCTTCAGGCTGGTGTCGACGCTACCCATGTTGGATAAATGCGGTGTGGGGTATGGGGAGTGTGAGGTTGCGACGGTGGAGGCAGGACACGATGACAGGTTTAAGAGACAGTGTGTCGCGGCATCAGCAGTCTTAACATTGCATGCCAGATCGTAGCCATGCTGCAGGGTCGTTCAAGCCGGGCGACATGTGTAAGCTAGCGCAAGAGAGTGGGGGATGCGATGCAGATGCGGCGGATGCGGCGGGCGCCGTTGTTACTAGCGTCCGGCGTCGGTTCTCCTCTTCAGTGCCGTGCCCAGACATCGAACGCAACACAGTTTACGCATGGGCTTAAACGTCTCCGAGAAGTGTAGTCATGAAACGGGTTGGACAATTGCGCTCGACTATACTGACCCTGAGTAGCACCGTCGCGTGTCGCGCCTCCGCTTGGTTAAACTCCAGCATCGACATTCATCCCGACAGCATGACATACTGCAGCCCTGACGATCTCCCTCACAGTCTCCACCTCCTCTTCGTTCCTCGGCGCATACACCATGATCCAGCTCGGCGGTGCCAACCAGGTCACTGGAAAGCGCTGTCCCCAGCCCCTCTTCATCACCAGTCTCGCGTCTTGCGGGCTCACGTATACGTGGAGTGAGTTCTCGGCTGGATGCACGTGCGCGACCTCGTAGAAGATTTTGTGCGCGACGGGGTTGATGGTCTTGACGTCTGGCTTGACGTATATGGCAGGTCCAGTTCCGCCTTCGGTCTTGCTCGGTCGTGTCTCAATGTACTCCGAGTACGCCTTTGTATCCGCAAACTCGCGCATGAGATCGTGAAGAGTCGTGGAAGCAGCAGGTGTGATCTTATCGGGGAACTGGCGTTGTGGCAGCGTCCAGCGTGTAAGTTCTGGTCTACTGCCAACGCGGTCCGGCACCTTCTGAGGATTGATGTAAGACGCGCCCGTATCGGGAATTGGAGATGCATCGAGCAGGTTCTGGCGCGTGTAGAGCAAGTAGAGTCCCCATCGACGGATCTTGATGTAGCCTTGTAATGTTGGAGGCGTGCCACCAGTTCCTGCGGCGACTCAGCAATCGCATTTATTCAGGCTGAGAGGGTCCCGAACCAAAGCTTTGCCAGCTCTTGAAGTCATACCAGAAGGCCAGTCCCGCTGCTGCTAGGCCGGCCAGCACGTATTGGGCGGCCATCTTGAACGGGGCTATGTGGCGATCAATAACAATCTCCTGACAGAATGTCTGGTGAGACAGGGTCGACGTCGCGAGTCTGAGGTTTGCGGTGTTCCGTTTCAAGATGCGGACTTGAAGGTTAATGGGGGCCGCGCGATGTGGGGCGAGTGAGGGACAGGGCTGTCGCGGGCGGGAAGGCTCACGGCGCTAGAAGATCGGATCCCCTCACGCGCGTCCAATGACCCGGCTGCATCCCCGCAACACCTCCGCGACCCATCCACCACCATGTCACGATGCACCAGCAACATCGCGCACGCCAGGCGCAAAGCGTCATTCGCCTTTCACATCGTCTCACATCGCATCCAGGCGACATCACCAAGTCCGCGACGCAGGTGAAGATCTAGAAAGAGTGCTAGCGACTCCAAGGCATCCGCGGTTTCAAACGCTACTATTTCCATCGCCACCTTGAAACATCGCTCGCGGACTCCATAAGACGAGGCAACCAGCCTCTATACCCAGCCAAATGCACACCTCCAAGTGCTGAACAGCCAAATGGTACTCTGCAACTACTGCGCCGCTCAACAGACCCAAAGGGACGCCGCCGAAGCAACGCATCCACGCGCCTTAGCATCTCATCCCCTGCACGCAGCCCAACCCGAAGAATACCTCCGACCCTCAAAACAACGCGAACTATCCATCATCGAAGAAGCGCGGACCGAATCGCTGAAAGCCGAGTCCCTCAACGCAGAGTCGCTCAAAACAGGCCCGCCCACGCCAACCCAGCCGCAGCCCAAAGAGCGCAAGTCGCGAGCGCCGAAGATGTCCATACCACCGCAGCTCCAGCAGCAACTGCGCCTGCTCATCCGCGCAAACCACATCCTGCACCACCACGGCCTCGTCGACGCATTCGGCCACATATCCGTAAGACACCCGCTCAACAAGGAACAATACATCATCGCTGGCTACGACCCCGGCGCCCCAGCGCTCGTCAAGAACATGAGCGACTTTATATCGTATTGGGTGAAGGACTCCTCGCCCGTCGACGCCGACGCGCCGCAGGGATACAGTGAGCGGTATATCCACGGGGAGATACTAAGGAAGTTTCCCAAGGTGAATTGCGTTGTGCACTCGCATTCCGAGGACGTTATCCCTTTTACTGTAGGACACGGCACGATGGAACCGCATCCCGTGCGACCCGTGTTCCACATGGCGGGCTTCATGGGCCTGGGCGGCGCTAAGGTATTCACAATGGACAGTCTACGTGGAACGTCAGCGCCCTCCGAACACGACCTCCTCATCAAAAATGCATCCTTAGGCGCCGCTCTAGCCTCCCGCTTCACCCCCGAGTGTCCCGTTGTACTACAGCACAAGCATGGTTTCACGACGTTCGGTGCTAGCATCGAAGAAGCGGTGTACCGGGCGATATACACGCAGAAAAACTGTATCTTGCTGCAGCGGGCGATTGCGATTGCAGGGGGTGACGCGGAGGGGGTGTCGTATTTGAGTGCGCAGGAGGTCAAGGACTGTGCGGTTATGAATGCGAAGACGTTGGATAAGTCGTTTAGGCTGTGGTTGAGGGAGGTGCAGGTTAATCCGCTGTATGAGAATGAGGAGGGGGAGCCGGAGAAGGCGAGGGTTGGGGGGATGAAGATGTGAGGGGGTGGGGTGAGGTGTAGTCCAGCTGTGAGAGACGCGAAGATAATATGATAGGGGATATAGGACTGAGAAGTCTACATTGCTCTCAAATGTTCCGATCTTCCTGTGAAACGCTAGTGTAGGCTGTAGAGCCTAGATGATTTCGAACTCTTGAAGTTGAACCTGGAAGGCTTCATATGCGACGGGTAGAAGAGTTCCCATACCTACGCGTCTGAATCTGCTTTCACCAACGTGCTCAAGAAGGAGTACCCAGTACAGACAGATTGGGTTCTGCTCGACGTGGTAGACCACATCTCCCTATCGAACATTAGTCTTAGCGCGCAAGTCAGGGGGATTACTTCCTACGACAGTCTGCTCTTCCACGAATGGAGCATCCATTACGGCGAAAGTCTTTGACCAGTCGTAGGCCCTAATAATGCATTTAGGGAAGGGATTGGGATTGGGATCGTCGTCGTCCTGTTCTGACGATGGCGTGTCAAAGTTGAGGTGATTCTGCTCATGGAAATTATCGTCTTGGAGCTCCTCCTCGTTTGGGACTTCCTCCCACTCCGCCTTCTTGCGCTGTTGCTTTGCAAGAAAACACACGTGTGTATATGACTCCGTTGATTTGTTATCAAATCGTACGATCCCCAGAACTGTCTGGTGACAAGCGTCATGCATGTCTTGCGTGATGACATGATGAATATGTTCGCCTCGTCCAACTTCTGTGCCATAGAAAGGGGCGTGAAGTTCTGGCAGGACTCCAAGGTCGAGGTCCTCCACAGTCCATGCGTGGCGTGCGTAGCTTGTAGCCCGCTCTTTAGTACTCAAGTGTCCAAATAAGCGCAGGTCGCCTTCAGGGGTAATCACCAATTCTTCCGGCATGTCATCTGAGTGCTCGAACTTTCCATGAAATCCCCGATTGAAATGGACTGGCCATGCCTTGACATCCTTCGTGGCAATCCAGCTCCATGATGGAATATGAGGCAACTTGCCGTCGTCAAAGTGTGGGCCATCACTCCTCCAAAGGAGCTGAAGTACAAGTCCCTCTTCCCACACACCGTACTCTGGCGTGTATCGATCTTTCCGTGAACTTTGGATCTCTTCGGCCATTCCTTTGATAGCCTTGGGACGATCTGAGGGAACTGTCAGAGCTCTGTTTGTATAGTTCTCTAATAGCTTGAACCAGTCATCGGAGCGGATATATTGAGTGCATGTACGCCCTTCCTCATCTAGCGAAGTTGTCTTGCAGGTCCACGTGATACCATGCGGCATGAACGCGAGGAAACGCCGCGCAAGATAGCGCTCTTGAAGCGTCCACGCCCGTTTCTCAAGAGGACCCGCTTCCAAGTCCTGTCGTCCGTACGATCGCATCATGTTGAATGTTCCTTGTATCTCTCCATTTACGCGATAAGGTAGTCGGAATATTCTTGTTCTGGGACGATTGGTGATGAAGAGACCTTCGGTAGAGTCTTTGGCACCTGAAGCGGCCACGACTACAATCGCATTTCTGTACACACCCCTCATTCTTGCTGCTTCGAAGATCCAATCTTGTTCATCGTCTTGTATGATGCAGAGAGAATCGATCCATACGTATTTGACGCCTATGCCTTGAGAGAACTCCACACAATCTTGGAACGTCTTGGGCAGACTCTCAAATGGAATACCATTCTGATGCGATTCGAGGCTGTTGGACGTTGTGCGGAGTGGACGATTTTCCGTCGAGCCCCAACAATGACTTAGAGCTATGTATCGTTCTTCTCGGCCCCTGCTTTCAACAAGTCGGACTGAAGGCTGCGTGTTCTCCTCACAAATCTGTAGTACACGAGTTGGCATTTTCGCGTCGTTCTCAAGTACGCAGCCATCGTGATCGCCACAGATCCTCAGCCAGTGCTTAGTCAGTTGACATACTTCGTCCATGTGTGACCCAAGAATGGGTGCGCGATCAGTCAAGCTTGCGCACGCAGCGCTGCCTAGATTCTATCATTAGGATCGCGCAAACATTCCAGAACCCGAGTTTCTTACCTGGATTCGCCCACATAGCAAAATCGCATCTACCGATGGTCGTCGCACATATCCGGCTGTATCGCGGTCCCCCAGGGCTCCACCTTCGCCCCATGTCCCAGTCACTTACGAAGTGCTTAGAAACAAAAAACCCCGTCCTATCAGAGTCTGTTGAAATGAGCTTGCAGAATTGGCACATCTCTCGAGTAGTTTTCGTGATGAAAAACGATTCACATGTCGTCTGACTCTCGCCTACATCGTTTCCCAAGATTCTCTCTGTAAGCTTAACACAGAAGTCGCACAGTTCTGTGATATCCTCAATGATCGGGCCCGACGAGTTTAAGGCATCTTCCACGTATTGCAGAGATCGTGCCGCCATTGTAGCAAGCTGTGACGCAAATGGTCAAAGAGCGTGCTTGGTCACATTAAATGCCGGTGAGCGACAGCTGCTGGTGTTGGGATGGACAGGTGAAGCTGACGGATATTCTAGGAGGAAAGGGCAGACCTTGGAGGTCGAATGGATGTTGGTAGGTAGCCGCCGCTAAGCTGACACCGGGACAAGTCCCTCATCTCTGCATGTGGCTGCGTGGGAGCCAATAGGTCATCGTCTTGTAAGCCGAAGGTGCGCTACCAATCACGACTGTTTGCGAAGGCTGCACGGCGAAGAAGATGCGCGCAGCGAACAAGAGGTTGCACTTCTGACTCAGATCGTGTGTTCGCTTGAGGGCTAGAGTAAGGCGTACGTCTGGATCTCAGGAATGCATGTAGCGGCGGCGGGGTGCTGGATGCGTCCCAGGTTGGGGTTGTAGAGCTAGTTGGTGGCATCATTACAAAGTTGGGCGGGGTGAGCGCCACATGTGGCTGTGCCGTGGCGCACTAGCGCATGACGCGCCTGCCCGCATTCCCACCCATTCAACTTTCCTGCGCGACTTGTTTGTTCTGCAACAACGCAACCATACTACGACTCCCCTTACCGTAGTCATTCCACGCCTCTTGCACGCATATATTAGGCGCGCTATACAGAAAGGGCTTTGAAGAGTTGAGGAGATTCGGAAGGTAGGCACTTCCAGGTTGCATTGCCCCTCCGAAGCTTCGGGAAGCAGGCAGGCACTATGTTTAGGCTGCGCAGAACATGACTGACAACTTCTTCTACAGCATACACCACCTCTCTCCATACCGCCATACCCCGATCACGCAGGCATGGCCTCGACCGCGCTCATCGACGCCGACATGGCGCCCACGCTCCAGTCCATCCTCGACCAGAAGACGCTCCGGTGGATATTCGTCGGCGGCAAGGGTGGTGTAGGAAAGACAACAACCTCCTGCTCTCTCGCCATCCAGCTCGCAAAGCACCGCAAGTCGGTCCTCCTCATCTCGACCGACCCCGCCCACAACCTCTCGGATGCCTTCAACCAGAAGTTCGGCAAGGACGCGCGCCTCGTCAACGGCTTCGACAACCTCAGCGCCATGGAGATCGACCCCAACGGCAGTATACAAGACTTGCTGGCGAGCGGGGCGGAGGAGGGCCAAGATCCCATGGCGGGCCTGGGCGGCATGGGCAGCATGATGCAAGATCTGGCCTTTAGCATTCCCGGTGTGGACGAAGCCATGTCCTTTGCCGAAGTGCTCAAGCAGGTCAAGTCCATGTCCTACGAAGTCATCATCTTCGACACGGCGCCCACGGGCCACACGCTGCGCTTCCTCCAATTTCCCACCGTTATGGAGAAGGCCCTCTCTAAGGTCTCGCAACTCTCGCGCCAATTCGGGCCCATGCTCAACTCTTTCCTTGGTGCATCCGGCAGACTACCCAACGGACAAAACATGGACGAGCTGGTTGAGAAGATGGAGAACCTGCGCGAGACCATTGGAGAAGTCAATGGCCAGTTCAAGGACGCCGACCTCACCACCTTTGTGTGTGTCTGCATTCCCGAGTTCCTGAGTCTGTACGAGACGGAGAGGATGATCCAGGAGCTCAACAGCTACGAAATCGACACGCACTCCATCGTCGTAAACCAGCTGCTGTTCCCCAAGGAGGACAACCCCTGCGAGCAGTGCAATGCGCGACGGAAGATGCAGAAGAAGTACCTCGATCAGATCGAAGAGCTCTACGACGAGTTCAACGTGGTCAAGATGCCGCTGTTGGTCGAGGAGGTGCGCGGCAAGGAGAAGCTCGAGAAGTGGGTATTGCACACCGACTCAGGATACCGTGTACTAACAGCGATTCCAGATTCAGTGAGATGCTCGTCAAACCCTTCGTCCCACCGCAGTAGGCCCGTGCCGTGCTCAAACGCGGTAACAAGTAGCCTAGATTTGAGAGCCTCAACCCCTTTGGTACCGCTTTGGGCCTCACGGTACATTTCTCTTTTGCCGATTTCTCGCCGTCTCACCCTTGTACATCTTGCGATACCATGTGGTTCTGCCATTTCGCGTATTTCGCTTTCTTCCCCACACATCACGACTCAAGCAGCACGGAGTTCTGTACCTTTAGCGACTAGCCCCGATCTATCGCAGCCGGTGGAAATGAAAGATTCTGCCAAAGCAGGAAAAAATTTGAAAGCCTCGTTCTCCATATGCGTAACATGCCCGTGGACAGCTGACTTGAAATGCAGCACGCGACTGGGAGGATTCGGAGATATACGTTAGCCGCTGAGCCAGGAACGCCAGTGCCTGGGGTGCATTCAGCCCACCAACGCGATTATTGGGACTGTTGCGCACCCCGCATAAGTACCGTGCACTAGCCCAGAAGGGGGCTGACACCGACGTTTCTTGCTTCTACACCACCACATGAGTTCGGGGTACAAACAGCTTCTGGTCTGCTCCGTGATGTTGCTGTTTAGGTACCTTCCTGTCCACGTTAGCGAAAGCCACGAGGCGCATCTAAGTTGACTACGTCATGCTCTTACCCCGCAACATTCAGCACCACCAAATGAGCGCTCCACCTCCATCACGACAAATACCCGTTTGTCGCGTGCAAGCCAGTTCCGCACGTTCCGGCTTATACAAGCACCGCAGTAGCACATGCTGAGAATGCGCTGACAGCTGAGCGGCAGTGCAACAAGTAAACATAATGCACTCTCCATCCATGACCAGAAAAAGACATCATCCTACTTTCCAATACTCGACGCTCTATCGCTGATGTCAGGCTATTATACCTCGGTATTTACATTCATTGGCTGTCACACAACGCTGTTGCTTGTGGCTGAATGCCGGTAAACGCCTTCTTTCATGCATGCTGCATGCGGTAGTGTGCGGGATCATGCGTTCGTTTCGTCGCGTGCACACAAAAGCGCCGAACTGAACAACGTCGACTAATCGGTTTGGAAAGGGAAGGCGACACGAATGGAGTAGGTGGGTCTGGTTGAACGTGTAGTTCTACCGATAAAGCCGACGACGAACTGCGACGACTGCGACATCTGCGACACTTAAGGTTATGCCGATCTCGAAGCTGAGTCTTCCGGCATCTTATGGGGCTGAGCTTTCCGGCATCTCCAACAACCGCATTCCACTATGGTGTCTTGTGTGGCGTCTATCCAGCCCAGCGGCGAAATGTCTAATCTTAGGATAGCCACGTTGGGCACAGACATCCCCTGGACAAGCGCCAGAACAAGCGTCATCTCACCCCGGTACCCGTAGCTCTGGTGTGGGCGCCGATCACCACAATGGTCCAGGATGGTCCCACTACCTGGTCCGTTTACTTTGACCGCCGGGAATACTCACCGCGCAGGGCTTGGAAGGACCTGGTGTGCTGAGGTTAGTCAAGATGGCGTGGGTAAGTATATAGTCTGTCGCGTTTCACGCGAGTGGTAGGTTCGTAGTCAGGCTGGCGTGTGGTGTGTTCTCTCACCTTGTGCTTATATCGGGTTATTTGTCTCGTCGTCGGTACATTATTGTCGTATATTGACATCGACCTGACCGTTTCGACATACCCGTCAATCAACATGGCACCCTCAGTCCTCCGTTTAGGAGCCTTACTGCTCGGTGCAGTTCACTCTGTCACTGCAGCACCCGTCGAGATCGAAGGCAGAGGTACATTCACACCTCCCCCCAACACCATCTCCACACCAAACACCCCCACTAACCCACCCACCCAACAGCGGTATCCTCAACCCTCCTCTCGCAACTCGAATTCTACTCCCAATACTCCGCCGCCGCCTACTGCCTCAGCAACAACAACAGCCCCAACACAAAAGTCACCTGCCCGCAAGGCAACTGCCCCCTCATCGAAGCCGCCAACACAAACACCCTCTCCGAATTCGAAAACAGCATAAAATCCGACGTCACCGGTTTCGTAGCCACAGACTCCACAAACCAAATCATCGTCATCTCCTTCCGCGGCTCCCGCTCTGTGCGTAACTGGATCACAAACGTAGCCTTCCCAGTTCTACCAACAACCATCTGCCCAACCTGCAATGCCTCAACCGGCTTCTGGAACTCCTGGCTCGAAGCACAGAAACCCGTCTTAGCGGCGCTGGCCACAGCAAGGAAACAGTATCCTACCTACCGCATCGTAGCAACAGGCCATTCCCTCGGCGGCGCACTCGCGAGTCTCGCAGCGGGCTATCTACGATCCACCGGCACGACCGTAGACCTATACACGTACGGCGCGCCGAAGATCGGGCTGGCGGGCGTGAGCGATTACATCACTAAGAGCGGGATGGGCGAGACGTATCGTGTTACGCATAAGAACGATCCGGTGCCTAAGTTGCCGCCGGCGCTGTTGGGGTATAGGCATATTAGTCCTGAGTACTATGTTACTAGTGGGAATGATGTGCAGCCCGCGGCGGGGGATGTGAATATGTTGACGGGAAATCTGAATCTCAAGGGGAATGAGGGGGATTTTGGGGTTGATGTGGATGCGCATTTGTGGTACTTTGGCGAGATAAGCGCGTGTGAGGGGCAGCAAGGGATTGAGATTAAGGCTTGATGAGTTTATGATGTTTATGAGTTTCTTCTCTAATGTATATATTGCACTTTCGAGACGCTTGTGCTAGGGATTGGCCGACAGTGACGGGACCGATACCTTTCGACCTGGTGAAGGAAATGCATGAACACGAATTCGACGACACATTATGAACTCAGGAAATAGAATATGAACACCTCGATTCATCTTGTACAATTACAAATGCAACACGCAAACACCCACCCATACCGTCGTGGACGGATCAAAGCTCAACATACCCGTACCGAGGATGTAGTGCGCTAAAACACGCTGGCCCGTCTTTATAACGCCAAAACACCGCAACATGCTTCCCTTCGACACTGACGCATCAAAAACACTACTTCTTCTTGCCCTTGCCCTTGCCCTTGGTCGCCGAACCCTTAGTCGCCGATCCATTTGTCGCAACGCTGCTTGCACGAGATGGTGTCGCGGATGCCGATCCGGCCTTGCCCTTGACAGTGTCGAGCTGCTTGTTCTGCTCTCTATTAGTATACGGCATCATCAACACATTCAAACTCAACATACCTTGACACCATTCTTAGACTTCTTCTTCGGCTGCTCTTCTTCCTCCTCCTCCGTCTCCTCTTCCTCGTACCCACGCTTGCCATTCTTGTTCTTGAGATCGCCCTCGCCGAGCTCGCGCACGATAGCCGAGATGAGCGTAGTGCAGCGACGACCAATCTCCTGTGGTGTGCGCGAGAGGAAGAACCAGTCGAAGCGGAAGAGGGGCGATTCGCGGATCTCGTCGCGGATCTTCTCGTAGATGTACTCGCCTTCGACGCCGTGCTTGTGCAGCATGACGACGAGGAACTTGTCTTCCTCCTCGGTGTACACCTTCTTGTTGGTGGTCGAGACGGTGTATTTGATCTGCATCTGCTGGAGAGGCATGCGGTACATGCCAATCTTCTTGGCGATGAGGCGCTTCTTCTCTTCCGACTGACGGACGCGGAGCTCGCCCTCTTCGATGACACCCAGATGCTTTTGCCAGTTGTCCAGTGACTTGTACTTCTTCCAGAAGACCTTGGCGTAAGCTTTGATCTCGTCGGCGTCTTTGCCGTCGACCTCCTCCGATATACCCTCGTAGTTTTGGCGACCGTACTTGGCGCTGCCGTTGAGGAACTGCTGGAAGTCACGCTTGTTCCATTCAGGGAATCCCTCTTCTATCAGGCGTTCTTTCTCAGCCTTCTCCTCTTCTGTCAGTGGCTCCGCATCATCAATCTCCTGCTGCGCAAGTTGCTGGTCGGCCTCACGGGCTTCGAGATCCTCATCCGGACCTTCAGGGAGAGGGGCTTTGAGGTTGTTCTCCTTGCGGTACCATGCAGTTTCCTTGTCTTGGAGTTCGGAAAGTCGCTTGGGGAAGAATTGGTAGTCGTGGATGGTAATCTGCTTGGGCGCGCGGGGTATTCTGGGTTGCTTGTTCTCTGTTCGTCCACCAGTGACCAGCGTCTTGCGGTAGTACGAATCAATGCCGTAGTTTTGTTCCTTGCGCTCACGCTTCGAGGGGTTGATCCAGGAGATGCCGATTTCCTTCTTTCGTGGTTGGAAGGTCTCGCCATTCCACTCGTAGGTTGAGTCGGAAGTGAACTTCTGGAGATCGTCAAGACCGAGCGTCTCGTACCTCTTGTTGAGCTTCTCCGTCATCTCTTCACCACGACGCATGACAGCCTCGAAGTCGTCATCAGCAAGCTCGCCATCAGCTGCTGGACCGACGGGGCCCTTGCTTGCAAACACCTTCTCGGCGCCGTGCTGGATCATGGTCAGGAGCTCGTCCTTGGATGCGGCGTTCTTGACGGGTTGTTGCGAGCGGCCTTGCTGAATGACTAGCTGGTCGAGACGCAGCTTCTGAGCCGCACGTTCAAGCACCTTCTCTTCAATGGCCATCTCGGTGACGAATCGGAAGACGTAGACCTGCTTGGTCTGACCAATACGATGGGCACGGTCCATGGCTTGCAAATCAGCCTGCGGGTTCCAGTCACTGTCGAAGAGAACGACGATATCAGCAGACGTCAAGTTGATACCCAGTCCACCAGCACGGGTAGTCAGGAGGAACAGGAACTTCTCCGACCCCTCCTTATTGTAGTCGTCTATAGCCTGAATACGGTCCTCATGGGCGGTCGAACCGTCGATACGGCAGTACTTGTAATCGCGCATGACTGAGTAGTCCTCCATGATGTCTAGCACACGACTCATCTGCGAGAAGATGAGCACTCGACTGCCCTGAGCCTTCATACGTTTCAGCAGCTTATCCAGCATGACCATCTTCGCAGCATTGGTAACGAGATGCTCGTCGGTGGTGTATGGCGGACCAGGCTCGGCGCCTTCGAAAAGATATGGGTGGTTGCAGCACTTTCGCAGCTGCATGACGATGTTGAGCAGACGGGTCTTGGACTCCTTGTTGCCGGCACCGCCATTAACCGCGTCGATGTCCTTTTCGAGAATCTTCTTGTACCACTGAACCTGCATGTCGGACATGCCCACGTACAGGTTGATCTCCTTCTTCGGTAGTAGCGACTTTTCGACATCGGCCTTGACACGTCGGAGCAAGAAGGGTCGGAGGACCTTGTGGAGTTGTTGGACGACGGCGTCCGAGTCGGCGTTCTGGGATGTGAACCAGTCGTCGAAAGCGGCGGAGTCTCCGAAGACGTCGGGGAGGAGGAAGTTGAGCAGGGCCCAGAGCTCGTGGAGGTTGTTCTGGAGGGGTGTACCTGTGATTAGCAAACGGCTTCGAGAGTTGAAGACGCGGACCATCTGGGCGAGCGACGATTCCTCGTTCTTGATGCGGTGGGCTTCGTCGATAATGATGTACTCCCACGCGAACTTCTTCAGATGCGACTTCTCACGTAGAATCATCTCGTAGGAGGTGATGCAGACATCGAAGCCATCGGGCACCAGGCGCTCCTTGATGAGGTCGGCACGGTCGTCCTTGTTACCCTGGAGGACCAAGACGTTGACGTCGGGGCACCACTTGGCGAACTCGCGCTTCCAGTTGTCGAGTGTCGACTTGGGCACTGCGACCAGGTGAGGACCGTGAATGCCGGCAATGTAGCGGAGGTAGCCAATGAAGGAGATGGTCTGCAGCGTTTTTCCGAGACCCATCTCGTCGGCGAGAATTCCAGAAATACCGTTCTCATGTAGTGAGATGAGCCAGTTGAGACCGGCGACCTGGTAGTCGCGCATGGTGCCGCCCTTGATGAAGCCCGGTGATTCCCTAAAGACCGTCTCGTTGTGTCCGCCATGCTTCTCCTCGCGCACCAGCTCGGCGTCCTCCTCCTGCTCAGTCTTCCGGCGACGCTCCGCAGCGGCACCTCCTTTCCGCACCTTGCTGGCCTTTGATTTCTTGGTCTCTTCGGCATCTTGGCGGTCGATCTCGGCGAGAATCTCCTTGATACGCGGGTTGGGGTTCGTGTCGATGAAGTGGCGGAACAGGTCCGTCAGACCGAGGAGGTATCGAAAGCGGCGGATGGTGTCGTCTTCCTGTGAGAGGAGCAAAGTTAGTGATGTCTCCGAATGTAGTGCGCAGTGAAGTCGCGTACCTTGGACGCCCTCAGCCCCTCAGCCTTCTTGCCGTACATGCTTTTCCGCATGTTCATCTCTTCGGCGCGTTTTCTTCGGCCGTCGACTGGCGCGTCACCTGCGACGCTGTTTGCTGTGGTGTTGGGGTTGGTATCCGAGTCCTGTGCGCGTGTCAGTTGCTGGGCCGGGTGAGTGTGGCGCGGCGACGGAGTCATCGTACTGTGTAGTCTGGGGTATCCACGTTGTACTGCGTCTGGAATGTTAGCCAATGTCTTGTCGTGGTCGCGCCTTCCTCCCACTTGACATGTGAGAGTCGCGGCGAGGAAGGCGCAAACGGGGGTTGCGCTTACGCCAAACTTCTTGAAGCCGTTCATTGTGTCGTCCGGCTGGTCCTGCATCTCGACATCGGAATGCGCCGACGCCTCATCCGAGGACGGCTCCTCCTTCTTCGCAGCGCTCTTCCGCGGCATGTTGCCTGTTTGGGCTGTTCGCCGCGTGTAGTTGTGTCGGCGTCACGGTCGCAATGGCGCAGTGAATGGTAGTACGTCTGTCGATGTTTCGGGGTGTCGAGTGTGATGACGTGGACGCGTTGGGACGTGTTCGTGGCGGCAGAGGTTTGCGCGATGTATGTGAGGATGGCTTGAGAATAACTGTGGACGACCCTTGGCGCGTCAGGTCGGCGGCGCGCTATCCTCGTTGCGGACGTGCGCACTACCCCATGCCTGCATCTTCAAGCCCACCAACTTCCATTCGCTCAGCGATTCGACATCTACGCGTTTCCGGCTACGAACATCAATCCATTTGAAACTTGATGCCACAGAAGGGAGGAAATACGACGGACGCGATTTGCGACGCGATATCGAACATGACGTCAGACAGTCGTTTCCAGCACTGGTGCCATATACGATCCATTCAGGAGTGTCACGTTGCCTGCTGTCATAGTTTGCTTGAGCCATAGCATACTGGAGCCACAATACAACATGTTGTTCCATTGTTCCGACGACTTCTTCTAGCCTCTGATCATACATCTGGACTGCTCGCCAAACTTGCCTTTTAGGATTACGGTTATGCACTGAGCTGTTTCTTCATCATTAAGCTTTCGAGTTGAGTAGGCTACCTCCAGCGTTGGAATGCGTCATAGCCGAATTGAAGCATCGATCAAAAGCCCTGGATCTATAAGATGCCGTCGGCATCCATCGGCATAGTTGAGAACCCGTAATTGCAAGATTACCAAGGCATTGAGAGCGGTAGAGTGGGACAACAACGCATCGTAAGTCGGCAATATGAGAAACGCAGGACTACAGCAACTCTCGAGATTTTTAAGCATACAGGATCAGTCGGCGTTACTTCTCTGCCACTGACGTCACTGGACCCAAGAAGATCGTTGCATAAGTAGATGTTACTGGCATTGCTACCTAGGTACCTCTCAACGACACATTTTTCATCACGTGCCCAGTCGTTCCATCCATCTCCCCACCATGCCCGCTACATCCATCACCATTATCTTCTCCCCCTACCACGTCGGCCTCCGCAACCACCGCGTCGGCGACGGCCCAAACCGAATCCGAGCTCTCGGACTCATTCCCCAGCTTGAAGCTCTAGGCGTCACCGTCCACATCAACGAAATCCCTCCCGTCGACGACTTCGAAGGCGAGATAGGCCGGAGTTTCGAAGTCCTCCGCCGCACCTCCCTAGCAGTTAGTAAGGCCCGAACTAGCAACTCCTTCCCCTTCATCCTCTCCGGCAACTGCATGGCTAGCGTAGGAGCAGCATGCGGGCTGGGTATTAAGGATCTCAATTTCATCTACTTTGATGCGCACGACGATATGGATACGCCTTCGACGAATGAGAATGGGTATTTCGACGCAATGGGCTTGTCGATGCTGGCGGGTAAGAGTTGGCATTGGCATACGGAGCAGATACCGGGGTATGCGCCGATGACCTACAAGGACCGGTTCTTGTATGTTGGCCTGCGCGATGTCAATGAGACGCAGAAGAAGACGGTTGCGGAGGCTGGAGCGGATGTTATTTGGGGTGATGCTGAGAAGGGTGTGGATTTCCCGGGCGAGCTACAGAAGCGACTTGATGCGAGGGATATGTCGCCGTCGCTTGTGCATCTGGATTTGGACGTCCTGGATAAAAGTGTGGGCATGGTCAATGGGTTTGAGAGTGAGGGTGGACTGCAGGAACAGGATGTGGTCAGGTGCATGAGTTTGTTGCCGAAGAAGGCCACGCCGGTATCGTTTACCATGTGCTCTTTCAACCCGAATCTGGGTGATGGGGATAAGATTGCGGGTATAGGCATTCGCGCTGCTGTGGCCTTCGTGGAGGCTTTGATTGCGACGTCAGTGCTATCTGCGCAACAATAGTGAGTGCAATAAAAAAGAATATATCAGGCTTGCAACAATCAGACCGACCACGATTCTAGAAAAGGTAGCTTCCACTTCTCAAAAGCAGCCGACAGCACCCAGAGCCATGGCATGGGTGGGAAGTTCCGGGGTCGCCTTTCCGCCAAGCCGCGCGACCCCAAATCGCCCCGCCCACCTCCAAAAACCCTCCCTTCCGTTATCTATAGCGACGATCGCGATGGAACGCATTTGTACGCGTTTCGATTCCAGCGCGACGCTGTAACCCTACGTCGCGTACTTATTCTACCCTTACCCTAACTCACGCGCCGTGCGCGCAGCCCGCCCGCCTACACATCTCCTGCCGACCGGTGGACGCGCGACGCCCACCTGCCCAGGCAACAGCGAGGATGTCTGCCCATTGGTCCTTTACACGCAGCCCGCCATCTCTCTTGTAAGCAGCGCAGACGCCATGCATAGCAGCGTCACGCATGACCTCACAGCTGAGTGCTTCGAGCGTCCACTTCTACCGGTGAGTGTTGGAGCATAGCCCCGCTCTCAGGTAATGCCCATCCACGTCAAGTCCTCCCACAGCACCTTTTTGCAACTCCGTGTGCACAGCGACATAGTTTACCCATCTATTACTAACACGTTGTTACTGAGTGTTCCCGCACACGGCATCATTTTGTCTACACGAGCGTCGGCAGACGTGACAGGGTCATTTCATCTACGTCAGCCTAAAAGCGGAAACAAGACGGAATATCTAGATGCGCCTCATCAACTGCACAACACTACAGCTGGAAGAGTTCTTCGGCGCCAATATCCCGGACTATGCTATTCTTTCGCATACCTGGGGCGATGAAGAGGTGTCGTTCGCCGATTTTACCTCGGGTCAGCCTCTGGTCGGATCTGGTTACCAGAAGATCATTTTCACTTGCCAGCAGGCGATCAAAGATAACATCGGCTACGCGTGGGTAGACACCTGCTGTATCGACAAAAGCTCTAGCGCGGAGCTTTCTGAGGCAATCAACTCTATGTTCGCCTGGTATCTGGACTCGGCCTGCTGTTATGCGTATCTTTCTGATGTCTTAGCAGCCAACATGGACCAGGACTTCCCCAAGAGTAGATGGTTTACACGAGGGTGGACACTCCAGGAACTGCTAGCCCCGGAAGCCGTCACTTTCTACGATCAACAGTGGATTGACTTGGGCCATCGGGATGAGCACGCCGAGCAGATATCCAAAATTACAGGGATAGATAAAGGGGCTTTGTGGCATGAACCGCTGTACGGAATTAACAAATTCGGTTCCTATTGCGTCGCGACAAGGATGTCATGGGCTTCTACGAGGCAGACGACACGTGCTGAGGACATGGCCTACTGCCTCCTCGGGATCTTCAGCATCAACATGCCGCTTCTGTATGGAGAAGGTGACCGGGCATTTCGTCGTCTCCAGGAGGAGATCATCCGGAAGATTGATGATGATTCCATCCTCGCCTGGGCTCTATCGCCAGAGGATAGTTGTCTTTCTCCTCTGGGCCTTCTTGAGAGGGACACCCTGTTCCATAGAACTGAAGACGTCGACTTTTTGGCTCGCTCACCAAAAGACTTCACAGACTGTGCCGACTTGACTCGCGCTATGGCACCATCGTCTCTGTTCACATTGACCAATACTGGCTTACAGATCCAACTACCAATTGTGCGGATCTCTGAATGCAGCGAGTATTACTGTGGCAGGGATGACAATTCCGACTCCGATGCATGGATTGGGCTACTTGGTTGCTCGAGAGCGTCAAACGGAAACTTTCTAGGTATTCTGCTTTGCCCTGAAGAAGACGATGATAAGCCCAGCGTAAGAGTGATTCGTCAAAGGAATGTTTACAGTACTGTTGTCGTTGGTCCAAGAGTCGCTTTCGGTTCAGTTAGTAAGACCTTGACAATTGCTGGGCTCAACGGGTTCCAACAAGGACGAGAGTTCAACTATCAACACGAAATGCAAGTCATCATCAACGAATGCAAGGCCATCCGCAGTCTTGGTTATCGACTCCAGGCTTTTTTTGCATGGCAGTACGTTCGAGGAAAACCACTACTGGTTTACCATCCGCTTTGGGATCCAGAAGCCAAGATTCTTACCCTTAGAGTGCATGACCCGTTTCGCAGTATGTTCGAATTCAGCTTCGGAACAACGCCATGTGATCATAATCCCAACTTCACTGTCTTTATCAACCGGAGCGGTAGAGGTACGGTAAAAGAAGGAGATGTCTTTTCAGAAGATGACAGGTTCTCCCTATTCAGCGTTCTCAAGAATGACAGCTGTCTGCCTTGGGACGAGAACCGGGTCTATGACAAGAGCGATGTTTTGGTACATGACGACAACCAACGCCTGTTTCATATCAGCGTTGACGTTCATACTAAGGCTATAGGCCATCACGAGATGGTTAGGGTTAACGTTGATGCCATAGAAGATGACTTTTCGGAGGACGCACATCCTTGGAGCTGTAACTGCGAGAAGCATGTATATCCGCATTAATGTACACTTTGCCATCATTGTAGTCAGTTCTACCGTCGTTTTTCACAAGGGCTACACATGCGTGAACGATCTCACGTTGTCCTAGGGAACAGCTCTCGCTCTCACATGAGCCAAAAGTGAAAACTAAGACGGCCTAACACCCTGACTATACGTCGCTGTGAATGGATACGAAGCCTGTCATCCGGCGCTGATATGTCATGACTATTCTTTGAGATAGTCGAGCAGTACAAAAATAATCGTATCACCGTGGGTTTTATCAATCCTCGGTCCTGAGCTTAAGTCGCCAAGCAGGTGGGAATCTACATCCCCGAGGGCGTCTGCTAGTAGATGCACATCACGTGCGCGCGGTGACCTCGGGATTTTAAGACACGTCCGGGATGGGACCACGATTGTCTGCGAACGTAAGGAGCGTGATACTGGATTGCATTTGTTGTGAGTGTACCTCCAGACAAATCCGCGCAACCGCCTATCCTCCCAAGTGGGCCCACGTCATCGGCGCATTCTTCGGGCGTTCGCTAACCACGTTTGCCCCGCTCGGAAAGCCGCATCTCCACTCTCACCTCCAAACCTCCCGATAAGAGCCGTTGGCAGTGCCAGCGCGCGATAGCTTCGGAAAGCTATCAGCGCCCCGCCCGCCTTCCTGTTTACGATGCTCAAGACGCCCTTTACGTACATGCGCAGCGGTGCCGATGATACTGGCCAGTTAGGCTGAAGGGCCGAGTGCTTATCAGGAAGATGGCGGTCTTGATCCTGGTAGCATCGCAGACACCGACTTGGCTTGTCGTTGGGTTGTAGATGGGTTAGGGAATGGATCGGGATCATGACTCTTTGCCAATGGAGATTATGTCTTGGAGATCAATCGGTTCGGTAGAGCAAGAAATGGCGCCGACGTATAAAGCTCGCAGGTCTGCAGCTGTATGGAGCTTCATCACGAACTTTCGCCAGACCCCCGGTTTGGACTCTTCGTGGACAAGATGCGCTTCTCTCGGTCTGTCGGCGTCGCGTCTTTCGTCGTTGCCGGTGTGCAGGCTGCTGTTTCTTCAACTGGATTCACGGTATCTCTGACCGATATCGATTACTTCCTGCCGCCGAAACCAGTCGCGAAGATCTCGAGCTGCGAAGAGATTCAGGCCTCGTTCGAAGATGCCCCGTTTGTGCCGTTCACAGTGGTGAAGGCTCAGGACGGTGCTTTGGATGTCGCGTCGCTTACCGCCAGCTATGCGCATGATGATGTATGGCAAGAAGGTTTCATGGACGGTATGCACCCAAGTTCACGCTCTTGAGACCCTCGCTGATCATACCTTCCAGCCATTTACGTCCAGGGTAGCGATTCCAAACCAACAAACTCTTCGTTGACCATATTATCCGGCACCGCATCTAAGGAATTAGCTCCAGGACCCTACTTCATCAACGCAGCTGGTCATGTCTATGAGGCGTGGAGACTATTCTCTGACATGCAAGGCGCTTTCACCGAGTCCGCAATCGCCAACGGTGACGGTTCATACTCGGTCTTGCCTGCGGGTACCGTGGGCCAAAAGCATGCCATCGCCGTGCCTTCGCGGTTGTACTTCACCAAGACGGCCGAGAAGCCTTTGGCTGGTGTAAGAATTGGGATCAAGGACATCTACGGTACGATCACCCGGCACTGCGCAGACCGCGGTCTATGAGCATCGACTGACAATACCATTAGATATCAAGGGTCTGCGAACATCCAACGGAAACCGAGCTTGGTACTGGCTACACCCTCCTGCCAACGCGACTGCTCCGCCCGTCCAGAACCTGATCGACGCTGGAGCGATCATCGTCGGCAAGATGATCACCTCTCAGTTCGCCAATGGCGAAACCGCAACAGCCGACTGGGTTGACTACCACGAGGCATTCAACCCCCGTGGCGACGGCTACCAAGACACCTCCTCCAGTTCCTCCGGTGGTGGCGCTGGAACCGCATCCTACTCCTGGCTCGATATCAGTCTCGGATCCGACACTGGCGGCAGTGTGCGCGGCCCTTCGCAAGTCCAAGGTCTCTACGGCAATCGCCCATCTCACGGATTGGTCTCTCTAGACCACACCATGCCACTCAGCCCCGTGCTCGACACTCCCGGCTTGTTGGCGCGCAACCCTCAAATCTGGATGGAAACAGCCCAAGCCATGTATGGCCCCAAAATCACCATCACAAGCAACTACCCAACTAGCATCCAAACCCTCGGCTGGCCCACCGAAGTCGAAGACGTCGCCGACCAACTCCTCATCGACTTCCTCGGAAACGTAACCGATTTCCTGAGCGCGAACGCCACCGCGTTCAACGTCACAGCCTCTTTTGACGCTGCGAACCCGGATGTCGCACCGCTTACGGTCTTACAGAACCTCACCTACGCTATCCTAATCACGAAGCAGCAAATCGAGCTCGTCCGCGAACCTTTCTACGCCGACTACGCCGAAGTCCACGACGGCCGCTTGCCATTCGTTAACCCCGTCCCGCTAGCACGCTGGGGCTGGGGCGACAACCAAACCATCACCGTTGACGAGGCTGTTAACAACAAGACTATCTTCCAGACCTGGGCTAACGAGACCTTCCTCGCTCCCTCTCCCTCGACATGCTCTGAGTCCCTCGTCATGTACGTCGGCTCCACCGGCGGAACCACGTACCGCAATACGTACTGGGACGAGCCCGGTGTGCCTTTTGGCTTTGGCAACAGTCGCATCTCTGTTATGGCGGAGGTGCCGGATTATGTTGTGCCGTTGGGTGAGGCGCCGTATAACTCGACGATTACGGGTCATGTGGAGTATTTGCCGGTTACGGCGAATTTGATGGCGGCCAAAGGGTGTGATGGCATGTTGTTCTCGCTTATCAATGAGCTATATGAGGCGGGTATTTTGAAGGAGAGTAAGGTTGGTCAGAGTGGGGTTACGGGTGGGGAAATCCTACTGAGGCGGGATGGGCTGTGGTGAAAAGCCTATAATATATCAATGGAAGCTCAAGTGCAATATCAACCTGAGTCCGATATGCGCGTGCGTTTATCTGTGTAGTATACTCCATGCCCCTATCCTCCATCCAGTCACCCTTCTAAAACAAGGCATCTTCCCATCAAACCTGAAACCTCCACCTCGGATGCCGATCCCCCATCTTAACATCCTCCACACTATCATGAAACCCGCCCGTCTGCGGCCTCTCCACCAACACCCTCTCTTTCTCCGCATTCTCCCTCTGCAGCAACACCCACAACACGCCCACAACCAGCAAATTCAAACACAAATACCCCAGCGCAAAACTATGCCCAAGCACATACCTCGGTCCAGAATTCGCGCGATACAACTGCGTCCCCAGCACAGCCCCCAAATTGCCAATACTAATTTGCATAGCATTAGCCGTTGCGCGCTTCGTCTGGCCACTGACGTTGATGGCGGGCCAGCAGAGGACCAAGGCGACGGAAGGGTAGATGCCGATGGCGGCGAAAAAGGTTCCTACGTAAGACACGCCTGGGCGTGCTTTGGGATCTGTGTTGGCGAGGAGGATGATGTACCCGATGATTGCGACGGTGGAGGTGGTTAGGATGAAGAGGGCGCGGCGGGCGTAGCGTTCTGAGAGGATGGCCCAGAAGATTGTGAAGAGGGTTGCGACGGCGTAGGGGGGGATGGTTAGGAGCTGGGATTGGGCGGATGTGTAGCCCATGTCGCGGATGATTGTTGGCTTGGGTAGTGTTAGTGTGGCGTGTGTGTTTTGGGAGTTGGTTGGCTTACTAGGAAGAGGGATAGAGTGTACAGTGGGAGACTCATGGTGTGGAAGGCAAAAGCGTATAGCCAGATCTTGATGTCTTTTGCTGCAAGCAATACCTCTGCCCAGGAGAACGCTTCATCGTTCGTTGCGTCGCTGTCGGCTTTGAGACGCGCTTGCACGAACGCTCTTTCCTCTTTGCTGAGCCAGCTGACGGTGGCGGGATAGTTTGAAATGAACCAGTACGCGATGATTCCGATGATGATGGTGAGCAGACCTTCCTATGTTGCTGTTAGAGACGAATTCATGAGCAGAATGGTGGGCGTACCAAGATGAAGATCCATCGCCATCCGGCGTAGCCCCCCACGTTACGCATATGCGCAATGCCATACGCTAAGATCTGTACTCGTCAGCTTATCTCTCTTCTGCACAAGAAAGTTAACATACACCACCAAAAGCCCCCGCAAGACTCGCGCAGCTAAAAAACAGCGAAATGCGATACTGTCGCTCATTGCGCTTATACCACATACTCAAGTAATACACCACACCAGGAAACAGCCCGGACTCGGCCATCCCCAGACTACAAGTCATTAGTCCATATCACGCGATCGTCTTCTCCAGACTACTCACAAAAAGCGCACCGCAAAAAACCCCGACAGGTTCTGCGTAACCCCCATCAGCGTAGCCACAACACCCCACACCACTGTCAGCGTAGGTAACCAGAACTTCGGCGTTGTGCGCTTGAGAACGATGTTGCAGGGTATTTCGAAGAGGACGTAGCCGATGAAGTACAGGGTTAGGCCGGTGAGGTATTGGTTGCCTGTCATGCCTAGGTCGGTTGTCAGGCCTTCGATGCGTGCGTTGGCGACTGGGCTGTTTGTCAGTATATCTTCATTAGCGTTGGGAAGGATGAAGTTTGTACCATTGCTGCGATCAAGAAAGCTGAGCAGATACAAAATTGACACCGCAGGCAGGAGTCTCAAATCCAATGTCCTGAGTAACTTCTTTTCGTTGATGGTGCCAGGGACGATTTCTACATCGCTTGCGGAAGAGGTGGATGCAGCGGGTGCATCGTTCTTCTCCGATGCCATCGTCACGTTCGTACTGGTTTTCACGCGGAGGTGTCGAGACGTGTGCTATTCCTCCAACGACGACGCGGCACAAAGGACTTCTTATCAATCGCACCACCCTCGCATCCCTCGTAGCTCGCAATGATGCAAGAACGTGGGTCAATCAGCTCAAGCCGCGGCAGCGTCATGACCCAGAACCCATCGCAGCACCCCCAGCCATCACCGCAAACGCTCATTGGAGCGCACAGCAACCCGCTTCCAATGCGAGATTTGCTGCGATGTGACAGGGCAATCGTCCTCGGCTTTACTGCACTGCATGGCGGCGTGTTACAAGGGCTTATGAGTTGGGGTTGTACACGAAATCGAGAGGTGGTATGTCGTGATTGCACTAGCCGCTTGGGGTATAGACCCGAATGGACCACGTTGTTATTCGATGGAGACGACGGGTGTTTGATGAGTGAACAGGTGGTCGATGTTTGATTTGATGGGTTTTTGTCCGAGGAGGTTGCGTTCATCGGTGTTTAGATCAGCAGGATCGTGGGTTGACGTGGGGAAGTTTTGATGGGTGTTGTGGTTTGAATGCGGGATGTGCGCTTGTGACGATACCTAGGTACATGGCAGGAAGCTTGCTCGGACGGATAGAACCTTGGAATACACGATTCGCTCAACGATCGGCACAGAACTACCGTTTCCCTTTTCCTCCGATAATTCCAATGCCTCTAATGAAGAAAACAACAACAGCCGTAGACGCAACACTCATACCAAAGTTGAACCAAGCCGTCGTCCTAATACCCACCTTAAGTGCATCATCCCAAGGCTCCATCTTATGTCCCTCGCCACCAATCTGATCCACACTTAACCCCTTTTCCCTAGCCACAACAGCCGTCTGAACCGCCGTCGCAATCGCCAGACCAACCGCCCTCCCAATCTGACCCACAGCCGTAATAAGCGCCCCTCCCAGCGAAGCATCCTCCGCCGGCAGCGTCTTCGCCACAAACAACGTGAGAACAGGGAAGATGGTATCCGCACCCGAGACACACAGTACCATAGCCGGGAAGCCATACGCCCAATACGTCGTATGCACCGGAATGGGGATTGCGAAAAGCAACGAGGATATACTCACGCAGATAGTACTAAACGTGAGTATATAATCGCCCGGCACACGAGACAGAATCTGCCCCGTAATTGTAGCCACCAGAATCCCCGTGATGCCGTTCGGTAGAAAGCGCAGCGTGGTTTGGATAACGGAAAGACCCTGGTAGTCCTGAAACCAGTAGGTGGCGAAGATGAGGTAGTTGTTGAAAGACGAGAAAAATAGCGCCATGAGAACATTGGCGGCAGTGAACTTGCCGTTTTTGAAGATACTCATCTTCATCAGCGGTCGCCGCTCCGTCTTGTGCTCGAGGTAGTGTTGCCAGAAGCCGAATACGCCGATGGTGATTAGTGAGAGTACGATGAGGACTGGTACCCACGGCGTACTCCAGCCCACGACGTTGCCTTCGGAAAGCGCGAATACGAGGATAACGAGACCGATGGTTATGAGCGATCCGCCGATCCAATCCACCGTGTTGCGCAACACAGGTTCGGGTTTCAACGGCGGAATCGGGATAACGAAGTAGCTCGCAACCGTCGAAATCCCCGCAATAATCCCAAACAACCAGAAGACCCATTGCCAGCCGAGATACTCGCCCACGACACCACCAAAGATGTTGCCCAACACGCCACCAAGTGGGGCCCCAGCACCGAAACATCCAAAAGCGATGTCTTTGGTCTTTCCGGGTGGGAAGGTAGAAGCGAGGATGCCGAGAGCGGTTGGTGCCATGGCGGCGGCAGCGAGACCCTGGAGGCCGCGGAAGATGTCGAAGCCGATTTCGTTGGGGATGAAGGGCGTTATTATTGATGTGAGTGTGAAGGCTGCGGAGCCCCAGAGGAAGATCATTCGTCGGCCGTAGACGTCTGCTAGACGGCCCCATAGTAGCTAGACGACCTTGTTAGGGAATGACGAAGTAAAGAGGGTGGTTTAACGACGTACTAGGAAACAACCAAACGTAAGGTTGTACGCAGAGATAATCCACTGCTGACGACTAACTGGAATATCCAATTCCTCTCCAATAGTAGGTAGGATGATAACCGATGCTTGAACCGCCATAGTCTATCACAAGTTGATTAGTCTCCTTCCTCTCCTCTCCAATGAAACTCGTCGGGCATACTCACGCTCAAAAACGGCGCCGCAGCAATCGTCGTAACAAGCGCCACACACCGTGCTTTCGAAAAGGGCAAGCGTTCAGAAGCCGATGTATCCACAACCACAAGCCCTTCATCTTTCTCTGCATCATCCGCCGTCTGGTGTGTCGCGGTGACCACCCGTTCCAGATCCGTGACGCCCTCAACAGGCTCCGGGGCCTTTTCTTCGCGCTTCGACATCTTCAGGACACACTCCAAAGGATTTCATATGACAGTCGGCCTCCGCCATGCTTCCAGTGGGGTAGCGCATCTTTATGAACGATTGAAGTCTGGGGGAAAGAATATGCCGAGTTGCTCGCTTGCCGACCGCCACAAACGCGCCTTTGCTAGTTCGGTTAAGGGTTTATCCGGGGGTGTGCAGGTGGAAAAGGTAAGGCACAGTATGGCAACAAGCTCTGATTGTATGACGAATGGCAGTGTGATGCGGAAAAGGAATCCTGATCTGCGAAAGCACTCGTATAACGATGTTCTCCGTAGTGGTAGTGTAGCGGGAGGAATGGTCTTACATTCCACCAATCGCAGCGGGCTTATATCAGCACAGACTAATCGTGGATGTTCGCTGTCGGTATAGTAGCAGCTGCATGTCAACGAACGCAAGAGAGAACGGCGATATGCGACACTAGATCATCAATCAAGATGCGAAGTCAAGACAGTGGACATAAATTCATTGCTCGTGCTATTACGTTCCAGTTCCATTCCAAGTCGTCAAGCAACCTCAATCGATGTATGCAAGAGGGAGAACCGCGACCGAACCACTGTTGCCCAAGAGCCAGCCATCAAAGGAAGGCGGCGGCGGCGACATCATCAAACAAATAGTCTAAGCGCGAAAGGGGGTATGAAGAAGAGGGAGCAAAGGAAGACTTGTTTATGGCTTGTGGATGTCAATGACCATCTCGGTCTCGACAGTTTCCGCCTTCTTGGCGAACCTGGCGACATCGGCGCCCTCGACCTTGCCGTACATGGTCTCGGCGATTATGCCGGTGATCTGGTATGGGTCACCGTTGGAGGCCGGGCGGCGGTCCTCGAAGTAGCCCTTGCCCTCGGCTGCAACGGCGCGGGGGATACGGACGGAGGAACCGCGGTTGGCGACGCCCCAGGTGAACTTGTCGTAGGAGGCAGTCTCGTGCTTGCCGGTCATGCGGAGCTGGTTGTCTGAGCCGTAGACGGCCATGTGCTCGGCTTGGCGGGTCGACAGCTTCTCCATGGCGGCCTCAATGGCCTTCATGCCGTTGTCGCCACGAGTCTCGTTGGTGGAGACGTTGGTATGCAGACCGGCACCGTTCCAGTCACCGGGGATGGGCTTGGGCGCAAAGGTAACCTTGGCACCGAACTCCTCAGCGACGCGGTGGAGAAGGAAGCGCGACATCCAGAGCTGGTCACCGAGCGAGATGTCGGGGCAGGGGCCGACTTGGTACTCCCACTGGGCGGGCATGACCTCGGCGTTGGTGCCGGAGATGGCAATCTCGGCGTACATGCAGGCCTTGTAGTGAGCCTCGACGATGTCACGGCAGAAGACCTTGCCGGTACCGACACCGCAGTAGTAGGGGCCCTGGGGGGCGGGGAAGCCGTTCTTGGGCCATCCGTAGGGCCAGCCAAACTCGTCGAGAAGGGTGTACTCCTGCTCCAGACCGAACCAGAAGCCGTGCTCCTTGTGCTTCTCGAAGATGATGGCGGCGTCGTGGCGGAAGTTGTAGGCGTTGGGCGAGCCATCCGACATGTACGTCTCGCACATGACCAGGACGTTGTCGCCCAGACGGAAGGGGTCGGGGTAGTATGCAACGGGGCGGAGGTAGACATCCGAGTTGTCGCCGGGCGCCTGGCCCGTCGACGAACCGTCAAAGTTCCATTCTGGGAGGTCCTTGAGGCTCTCGACCTTCGACTTGAGCGTCTGCGTGCATGTCAGTATGAGCCTCGGGTAATCGGAATGAAGTCGGGTGGGATAAGGGAACGACGTCACTGCGGGCTGTGGCTGGTGGTGGGGTGCGATAAGAAGGAACGCCAAAACTCCCGGCAGAAGGAGCGATTGGCGCCATGTGCGTCACACATGCAGACCACCACGCTCGCAACTCCAGTCGTCGAATGGCTTCTCCAGATTGTGTATCGCACGGCGCGTCGTAGCCAGTTGCTGCTCTCGGCTAGAAACCTCGAACCGCAGACTAGACCTATCCGCAGCCGTAGCGTGGTGCAAATGCCGCGGTATATCGCAGAGATCGTGGAGATCGGGTTGTGGGATCGGAAAGCTGGAAAATGCTCACCTTTGACTTGGAGCGGATTCCGTTGGAACCGTCTATCCAGACGTACTCGGCCATGACGGCGCCCTTTTGGGGCAGGTCGAGGTACTTCTTGAGCTGCAATGCGCGTTAGCATGTGTTTGAGTGTAGCACGCGAGCAGCAGACTTACGTTGGCCGCATTGGAAACAATCGTTGAGTTCGCCTAGAATATGGTCAGCAAGAGTCGCGTGTAGGGGCAGTCGGCGACACGTACCATGACTGTGGTTGTGTATGTGTGGTGGTGAGGGAATAGCAAGTAACTCTTGACCGCGACAAGACAAGGCAGTGGAGGGGTTATAAGAGGGGTTTCTGTGTGAAGTGGGGAGTTATGATGGGCAAGTAGATAAGGATAGCGGGCCTGGGGGTCTGTTATAAGGTAAGAATGCTGGATTGCTTTGACTGTCTCGGCCTGTGGCGGGGCTAGCCGTGCTCAGATACTACTTAGGCTGGCCGTAGCCAAGAGGCGTCGCCGAACTGTTTCCGTGGGATGAAGAAGCAATCAATGTCTCTAAACGCGCGACTTTACGCCGCATCCCAGCATGCCTTGCCCACTCTGCAATCTCTAGGCTTCCGCTAGCCACGGTTGTACCGTCTCTCTGGTGATATTGTGCCCAATCTCGCGTCGCCGGTTTCCAAGGCTTACCATAGGCCCACGCGGTCTTTGTCGCGCATCGTGATGTTGGCTGACGGGCGAACGCACAGACGCACAGCCTCACCAGCTTCCGAGTTTGAGCGATTTGACGCTGGGTAGCGTCGCTGTAAGGGCAGCTAATTTTATCCAGGTACTGCCGAATTGGTCATTCCCTTCGGTCTTGGCCCGTACCAACGACAGTTACGACACACCGCTCCACACGACTATTGCTTTGCGATGGCCGTTCGTATGCTTCGCCAACCTCTGCCCAACACGAGCTGCGTAACCCTGAATACCCAGACCCTGTGCGTCCACGTCTCGCGACACCTGCATGCCCAGCTCGCTGTAGTGCATAACCGTCGCGCTGGGCAGGGCGCGCCGTTGCCCGGGGTTGACATCGGGGGGCGATAAGGCCGGTTCGGGCCAATGGCTGCAGTTGCAGTTAGTCCTGCCTCGTCATGGCAGCATCACGCAAACCGCTCAACGTCGTTTCTTGTAGTCAGCATCCGAGACTCTAATAGCCTTCCGACCGGTGTGTCCGTTTTATTGTCTGGGACCAGAGGACGTGCATTATTCTAGAAGAGCGCTCGAAGTCTCTGTCGCTGGTGTCGTCTCGACTTCGATGGTACGGCTGAAAGATTCCCATCTCAACCCCACAGGTTTCCTGGCCCGCCGGCGACACAGCGCGCACGCGGCACATTCGAGTTGCACGAATTGCCGTCATCCAAATGATAATCCCTCTCCAACCCCACGATTGTGATTAATCCAGCGCGTTCGAGACATCCCGACAAAGGTAAAAAAGCCGCACAGCAACGTCGGCTCAACATTATCGTGCGTCGACGTTGGGCTTAGCGGGGTTGCGGGCGAGCCGTCGATCCGCTAGCACTGCATGCCCCCTGGCACCAGAGATAAGGGACATGGGCGGATTTCCATGTTACGTTAGCCTATCGAGTAACGCCGCCGGCCGTTGCGCCCTGGATGACATGCTTGCCCGCCAGCGACACAACAACAGCTCTTCACAATGTCGATATCTCACAAGTAGCACCATCTGCGTAAACGTCACATCACAGTTCACAAACAGCCTGACGTTTGACGTGAAGATCAGGAACCGTGCATGTGGCGGTGTCATCTCCGCTTTAGGCAAGGCTGGAGGCCCGCTCGTGTGCTGGAGCGTGGTCGAGAATGCTTGTATTTCCCCAGATGATAGCTTGCGCTGATCCAGGGAGCCTCATCTGCATGGTTCACGCCAGGCAGCCAGTCAGCCAGTGGAGTGGTGGTGCTGAGCATGGACAGTGCTCACACGTGCGGCCTATACCAACCGGAGACGCAACACCACCAGACATTGCGAGTCGTTCGCGAGACGACGTCTAGCTGCGCTGGGAGATATGGAGGCCAACCATCAGACGTCCCAACGTCGATCCGTTCCCACCAACGCAGCCATCGGCGAACGGTGTCTCTGCCACATGGCGTTGGCCTCTGGGCTGCGTCGCTGCGATACCCGGCGTGCGCACAGAAGCAATGTGTGGCACGACCCCTCTGGTGCGGTCCGGGACGATTGATGACCTGCAGCGCGATATGGGTGTGGTGGGGTGGCAGCAACGGGTGTACCTGCAGCAGCACAGGCTACGCTGGACGAAGCGCTCGGAACGATACGGGGGAAGATTTTGGCCATGGCCGACCTCCGGGAAGCTAGGCCTCCGGAAATGGCGCCAGTAGCATGGTGTTGGAAAATCCGGGGTAGATGTTGGCGTCGCTGCCGGATGGGGGTCGATGATGCTATAGGTTATGCGCACTGATCTCGCGTTAGTACAACTCCACCCGCTCTCAGTCAATGGCGCAATTGGCTTCTCCGGATCACTGCCTCTGAGCTCCCGAACATGCTGGAGAAGTGATTGTCGGCGATTCATGGTCCACTGTATCAACATGGGCCAATCATGGTGAATGCCAATGACGCATTGACGAAGTAGCAGTTGCGACGCCAAACGTCGGGATGGAACAAGGGATTGCGAGCAGACGGTTCCGCGATATTATCTCTGTCGCTGCACAATGAAGGAGCCTCACGTAGTGTTTGCGTGTTTGTACACTGGCAATATGGTCTTGTCTGCGAAAGGTCAGTGTTCGTCCAATCACTCCCGTCGGCACCTCCAGGGCTTCGAATTGGTCGCTCGGATAAGACGTCCCCATCACACAGCGGTACATGTGTTATATCGAACACGTCTATCATCGGCCCTGCTGCCATTGGGGTCGTGATAGGTTTGTAGGTGAGCCATGTTGTCGGTCTCGGTTCGTCGACGGACACGCCTTGGCATGTACCTATGCCGAGGACATGGGATCGATCAACAGCAGCGAGGTCTGTTCCGAATGTAAATACCGCCTCGCGAGTGGGACAACATGGCGGCCATTCGCTCACATCGAGGTGACGCTGCGACAGAGGATAAGGGAGATGGCGAAGTAAGAGATGGAAGACTGGAGTACGTCGTGATTCATGCGCTTCCACTACCTGTTCTTTACCTGAGTGGCTTGTTTCAAAGTGGGTAGTATGATAGAGATGTCTTACTCCGCTCCTTCCGCAGCGACAGACGAGAATCGCGATGTCGTTCCTTCCGCTTGAGTTTCCTCGGCGCCTTACTGAGCATGGGGCAGCAGAGTTCGGCGTTCGCTCAAGACGGTACAAGTGAACGATCCCCACTACAGGTCGAGCTGTGTTGTTTGGAACATGAGGACTTACCGTTCTGCACTGGTACAGCAGACCTTGGATGGTGTCGCCGGCATCTCATCGCCATTACCTGAAGAACGGCGAAAGGTGGAAGCATGGACGTCCTTGGAACGCGACGAAATTCAGAAAGCAGAGACCAAGTACTCGAGAAAAGGAGATTTAATCGTGCTGCGTGGTCATGTCGTGAAGTTGGGGCATGATGAGGGGAGGAAGCTTGGGCTACAGCCGTGGCCAATGAGCGATTGCGATGGGGTAACAGCAACCACGACGCTCCTGCCCTGCGCGATTTCTGCATCTAGCTTGTGTTTGGAGACTGTTTAACAGTGCGGTGTGTTGATGAGGTATCAGCAAAGCCACACGGTAATCGCAGTGCTTATTCAAGTCCCAAAATTTGCGGATGTCCGCAAATCGGCTCGCGCGGCTCAGAAAGGTGAAGTAAAGCGAGAGGCTATGAGGCTGGGGCAACAGCAGGATGTTTAGCTAGCTAGGCTCACGGAAGTCAGGTAGTTGCTGTTGAAGACTGTGCCAACGAAAGATGAGATGACTTGGTTACGTAGTCGATAGCAATCCATTGCACTCAAGCTTACAGCGTACTCAAGAAAGAGTTCCTGTGAACGAGGAATATGTCAGAAGAAGATGAACGCGGAGGATCTGCGGTTGCCCGATACGGACATGAAGGCAGGCACGCTTTACCCTCCCACTACGCGCACGAAATGTTTCTGGCAACAGCACTCTCACTTCCTGCTCCCTTGACAGCATCTTCCACTCGAGTCTTGCGCGCTTTCCCGCTACCAACACGGAGATAGCGGTGCAGCTTCGACAGTGAGTACCGCACGACATTCACTGAATCACTCACTGACCAAAGACTTGATAGCGCCATGGCTTATAGCAGCATCTACGACTATCGCGATGCGCCACTTGATGCACAACACCACGCAGGACGTAACGAGGTCTTGAAGCCGTCCATTCCCAACAACGGTGATCTATACAGACCCGACGGGTGGCCTTCGAACACTTTTGCGGAGAGAAGAACCCTTGCCGACCATGTCGTTCGAGAATATGCAACTCTGCGCAAGCTCCGACCAAAGACTCGGTCCAAAAGCCTCCTTGCTTCGCACAAGAAAGCACTTGTTGGAGTGGCAACATATCTAAACGAGATTAAGAAGATGGAGGTATCCGAACAATCCGTTGGCACCATGACGGAAGAGACAGATCAAGAAAAGGAGATGTCGCCGCCGCCAAACTTTCTAGCTGACTTTGAACTGCCCTCGCGATCACAGAGCGTTACCTCACCGGCAGACGAACTCGAATCTCCACAGATCCAGACTTCAGACGGCATCGCCAAACTCCCCAGCGCCCTCAAACAAGAGTCCCTCCGCTCCGCCAAGTTCTACTGAGAGGGTCTCAAATTCCAAAGATGAGGCCGGTCAGGCAGAGTCAGGCAGTGCGTGCGCAGAACAGGCGAAGAAGCGATTGAGTGGCCGCAGCTTGAAGGAGGTTGCCAAGGGTGTGTTGAAGGGTGTGACGAGAAAGCTTGGAAGTCGCGGTGATGCAAGCAAGTAGACTATCAAGACGTACTGGTGGAAGCCTCGCTTAGAGGCAATCCATCGATGCGAACCAGGAGGGTTGATTCTGTACTTAGCAGCACGTACAAGTAGAGCCCATATACCAGACAGACCCCGTGTTACTTGCTGCCTATACGCTGTCAATTGTTTGGAAAAGGAGTAGGATGTCCAACAATGTTGACCCCAACTTTGAATGTATCCTAGGCAACGGACGTAGGAAGCGGCGTGGTTCTGCTAATTAGATCGAGAAAGTAGCTGCAAGACTTGTGGTAGCTCTAAATCCGCCGCTGACGCAGAGTGTGGTGGGAATGCTAGTCGCGGTTGCCCTAAAAGGTATTTTTGTAGATGTGACTACATCCTCACGATCTGCACTCTCAGAACGGCGACGCCTTCCATGCTAGCCCAGCCTATACAAACTGCAGTATGCCGTACAAAGTACGGCGTCGAGAACCATAATTGTCCAGCTCCAGCCCAGCCCCTGAGATTAGCGAAAGGATGCGCTGACTCGTCGCGAACCACGTCGGCGGGACGCGTGACCCTGGGTCGGCAATACAGCCCTGGAGGTGTCTGTCGCAGACGTGTCTTGTGTGACGGTCTCGCGCCGAAAACACGGCGACTCTGTTTCGCAGCACGATAATATCCGTCCCGTGGATGCAGGGTGGCTGTTGAGCAAAAAGAAAAGCTGCAGGTACGGCGAGCGTGGTTGCGCGGAACAGAGACGTGGTCCTGGTCCCATGGTGCGACGACTCCACCTTGAGTGGCAACAATTTGGTAGACAGCTACTAGACATGTACTGTAATACGACAATGTAGAGCGGCTTTACGCCGGCGTGGCACAAAGCCTGTCTTAGACTCTCTTGCTGTGGAGGGCGAGAAGCCACTTTGGACTACGGGCAAAGCAGCTAGGCCAGGGCACATTGCAGGAGACTACCGTCCAGGATCGCCGCTGGGATGTCTCTCACAAGCCGTGACAACCCCGATTCTGGTCTGATACTCTTTTGCTCGCCCAATCTCCCATCTGCCGTTTGCCCGTGCTTTTGCCCGTTCTTGCTGTTGCTTGAGTGTGTAATTCACGTCAACTTCATGACAACAATATTGTAACGTTTGGTGGCGTAGAGCGCTGTACTTTTCTTCGTGCGCAGCGCATATTACTCTGCCTAATCGATATCCCCGTTTCCCGACGTGCATGCTCGACCTCCTGCGCCATGCATCGACACGCCCTGTCCGAGACGACTGGCATGGCGGGAATGGCCTCGTCGCGCTCGTCGCGGAGCCACAGCTTCAGCAGCGACAAGACGCCCTCGCTGGCCAGCTCCGTCACCTTCCAGATGCCCACGACGGTGCGCCCGGCGCCGGCCTACATTGCGGCATCCGTCGCCTCGCAGACGGTGACGGACCACCACAATGCCCAGCTGCGCGACCAGGACGCCGACACAGACGAGCTGCAGAACGCCATCTTCTCGGAACAGGCATTGGCCCTCCTCAATGCCTTCCTCGACCACCTGCTCTTCGCATTCCTCTCTAGTGCGCGCTCGCCCGCCCTGACGGCCATCCGCCCCGCCGTGTCCGACGTACTCAAGCCGCGACTGGCCCGCGATGCCATTGAGGCGGCCGACGAGGAGCTGCAGGGGCTGCTGGCTGGCGAGGACGACGACGAGCTCTCCACAGCGCATCTTAGGGCTGCTGAGCGGTGGGACGTGGAGAAGGTGTGGAAGCGCACCCGCCTGCGCATCATGGTCTACACCCGCCTGGGCGAGCTCGAGGACGAGGACGAGGAGCGCTATGTCCAGCAGGAGCGCGGCCTCAGCATGGACGACGACGAGGACGACGAGGCTGGGCTGGTCGCCTGGGCCTCTGCCATCTTCCTCACCTCGGTCATCGAGTACGTGGCCGAGCAACTACTACTGGTCGCTGGCTCGGCGGCCTTTTCGCGAATGGCCGCGCGGATGAAGAAGCTGGCCCAGCAGAACGATGACCAATCGCAGCAGCTCATCGAGCGTCTGATCATCGAAGAGCCCGACGTGGAGAAGATTGCCCTCAACTCGGCGCTCGGCAGGCTCTGGCGGACGTGGAGGAAACGCGTGCGCTCCCCCATCACGCCCATGTCCCCGCGAGGTGTCCAGCAAGCCCCGAGCTACTCGAGCCTGCACCACCGCAAAGCCAGTCGCGAGACCATCAACACCGTACACAGCGAGCATGAGCCCCTGCCCGAACACCCCCCTACCGAGACCGACATCGCCGCCAACATACCCCTCCCCATCGGCGACAACGACGTCAACGAGATCGAGGTGCCTGGCCTGGCGCCCACATACGAAGACGGGGCGGAGGGCTCAGGCATGCAGACGCCCGTCCAACGACCCCAGCGGCCGTCCAGTGTCCTTTTGCTGTCTTCGCTGGTGGAATCCTCGATCAAGAGCAACAGGCCCCGTCCCTTGTCGATGCCGCTGCGTCAGGCGCCACAGTTCACAATGCCCGCACAAGCTGAGGAAGAGGATACCCCCCTACAAGCAACAGAGGAGACTGCAGAAGATACCGAGGATCAACAAGATGAGTCGTCCGAGGAAGATGCCTCCATGGTGGCATTCGCAGCGGCCACTGGTATGGGCTTCCGAAGGAGCGCAGTTGGGCCGTCGCAAGAGCCAGAACATCAAGCTGAGAAGGCTGAGCAGGCGGAAGAGACGCACGAGGCCACCGCTGAAAGCCCGCCCCAGGTCATGCGGTCCAAGAGGATGTCAATCGAACGACCCGGCCCTCCAGGACTGGTCCGCACATTCTCAACCCGCAGTTCGAGCCTCAAATCACCCGTCGGAACACCCTTGGCAACACCGAAAGCCCCTGTCCACTCCGAAGGGCGATCCTATCTCGACGACGAGCCATCAGACGACGAGCCAGAGCAGCATCGTGCCATTGGCGTCGCGCGAACATCGGACAGCGTTATACGATCAGCGTCAAACTCCCCCAGCGATTCACCCCATGAGCGAAGGAGGCCGGGCAGCGGAGGCTACGTTGAGGTGCCACCTCGAGACTTCACGCCGACGTCGCTCACCTACAGCAACACTCCCTCGCCTGATGGCAAACCCAACGTGCCAGACCGTTCCGTGGCACGCAAAGAAGTCAACAGAAGGTCCTTTACTGGTGCCGAGTTGATCCCAGGCCCCGCCGCATACGAAGGTCCGACCAGCGCACCGAGGAGACAGGATCTAGCTCGCTCGGCATCGCGTGGTTCGTCACTACCAGCGCTGCAGGAAGTCGAGAGCAATACTCCACAGCACAAAAGGAAGACGCCGTCGATTCATACCAGCCGTAGCGTGCGTACCTCGGACAGTCCCAGGCGAAGTCCTACTTCTGCGACCGATACATCCGAGCGACGAGCGACGAACCGCCTATCTACAGACGACTCGGCTCGTTCTCCGCATGTGGCCGACAAATCCTCTTCGGACAACTCTTCGCTGAAGCGCGGTACATCGACATCATCCTCTCTTCGGAAGCAGGGCGCTTATCCCGTCGTCTCAAGCGGACGGGAGTCTATTGGAAGCCACCGCTCCCGTGGACTGAGCGGCCGCATGTCTGAAGAAGACCGCGCCCGCGAATTCGACTCCTTGGTCAAAGGACAGGATACGGTAAAGTTTACATTAACCCCCGAAAGCGTGCGAACTGCTGATGTAAGTCGTGCTTGCTTCCCTGGATCACATGTGCTAATGATCTGTAGAAGGAATCCCCCGTCGTCAAGAAGGCGGAACTACGAAGGCCCTCCGCGTCTTCCGTAACTGTGTATCCACGCGTCAATGCCGAAGACAAGTCGTTTGGCACTGCGAATCTGCCTAACACCACAGCACCAAGAGCCAAGGGACCTACTGCCGCCAATCACAAGCCTTCACCCAGTCGGAAGGTGGTTACCAGGCCGCTTGCAAGAGATCCGAAGATCGAGTCTGAGTCCATGCGTGACTTTGCTGACTTTATTCGGTCGACTGGTCCCTCTCCGGGACAGGAGAAGCCAGTGCAGCCTTTTGTCAACATCAGTGGGAATGGCCAAAAGTCGGGCAACCAGTCGACATCGTCTCTCGGACGTAAAATGTCCATGTCAAAGCAATCTAGCAGCGCCAACGGATCCGCCACGCGAGCACGCCCAAACATGGAGCCGCGCAGTCCCGCAGGTCTAAGCACCGGCAACGGTGACTTGATCGACTTCATCCGCCAAGGACCACCCGACGCAAACCACGGCCAACCCAGAATCCCGCGAAACGTAGCGCCCTTCCGTACAACCGTCGATTCCGACCAATTCGAGACAATGCTCGGCGGACACGGCAACGTCGAATCAGCATACGGCTCCGCGTCCTCAACCCTAGAATCAAAGGACAGCACGCAAACCATTAATTCACGCACCGGTCTCATCCCTTCCCCCAGCGTCGTCCAGCCCGCCTATTCCAACCAACCCCAACAACTCACCGGCAGCATGTCCGGCCCCGATGAACCACACATCACGCGTACGCGTCGCCGTGTTAAGGACCCCTACGCCATCGACCTATCTGACGAAGACGAAGACGACGAGGATGAAGATGAAGACCAGTTAACGGCTCTTCCTACGCCGACTAACCAACATCCGCCCCAGGTGCAGGTGCAAAGACACCAAGCACCGGAAACTAAGCGACCGCAACCCCCGCGACAGGAGAGTCTGATGGATTTCTTAAACGGGATGGAGCCTCCGAGTACTAGTAAACCTCAGCCTTTTATGCTGAGTGAAGAGACGATTGCTGCTGCGCGTGCGCGTGCGGCCGCTTCGAGTAATCCATCGTTGTCATCCGCTACATCCACTCCGCGGAATAACTACGGCAACGGTAACAATCATAATAACAGCACTCCCGCCTTTGGTTCTATCAGCTCGTCCAACTCTGGCATGAACAACAAATCCAGACTCCAAGCTCGCGCCCCTGCCGTCGCCGACAATGTACGTGCTGGTGGTGGAGGTGGATCGAGAACAGCAACGAGTGACCTCGCCGACTTTTTGAAAAATAGCGGACCGCCTGAGATGCCGGAGCCTCGGCAGCAGGGAAGGAAGGATGAGGGCAGGGAGGAGAAGAAGAGTAAGAGGTTTTGGAGGAGGGGGAAGACTTATGGGGATTTGCCTTAGGTTTGAGAGGGGGAGGGATGGAGAGGGGGGAGGGGATGAGAGGGGTGATGGGAGGGGGGTGAGGGAATGGGAGGTTGAGTGGTTTTGTGATTTTCTATTCTTGGATACCCGGGTTTTGGATGGTGTTGGTTCTTGGATTGGGAGTGGAGGGTGTTGGATGTAGATGTGTGTATTTGTTGGCCTGGCCCGCTCATATTGACTTGTAATGAATCATGGTTTTTATTTATGGAATGACACATCTGTTCTCTCAAGCTGGTAAAGTTCAAGTGAAGTAAGATTGGTAGTGAGATGTGTAAGTACTTTATTATTCAACGATGATCCGACGAGACGAGACGAGACTCAGCTCCAAAACGGATTCATACTATCCCCCTGGTTCGCCGTGCGTTGCTGTCCTGACGATGATGCCGACGCCGCCGTCGTCCCAGCGGTGTTCGGCACACTTGTTCTCTTGTCAGCCACTCCTTTTTCCACAAAAGACAAAGTGTGAGGTAAAGGGAAGAATAACATACGTAACTTCTCTCAACCTCGCATCCGTAGCTGCTGTACCCGGAGTCCGCGAGTACAAATCTACGACGTAGCCTACGATTTGAATCTCTTTTCGGACGTATGGACTCGCTTTTAGTGCGCTGATGTCGGTTCTGATAGTGCCCTCGACGCCAGTCGGAACGTGAGTACACCCTAAACAACCAATTTTACGTTAGTCCGTAGCTCTCTTCCACCGTTTCTCTCATCTGGTTGGGGATAAGAGGTAGACGTACCAGCATGTCCCATCGCAATCACCAACCCCAACGGCGAAGTTTGGTCAGCCCAATAGATGCTGTTTATAACTCCCTGCGTTACGCGGGCGCCGGAAGTAGTGTGGATTGTGGCGTGGGTGGTGTTGAAGTGGTGGGAGGGGGCGAGGAGGGGAGAGGTGGTGGATTCTGTGCAGCAGACTAGTATCATTAGAGTATCATTAGCAGGCAGGTTATACATAATCGCGCTTTCGACGGGGAAGTTCTAGCTGGGAGAAGAGAAGACTTGGTTGTTTACTAACCGATGAATAGGCCACTGGAGGTCGACATGACTGCGGAGTGATGGAGTAGTAGGCTGGGTAAGAGTGTGTATATTGTTAATTGCTATAGAGTAGCTAGGTAGAACAAGAAGAAGGAGAACAATGGAATTATATGTAGGTGGATGGGTCTTGGTGTACAATGAGTATTGTCGAACTCTGAGTGACGATACTCTTGGTGACTCCTTCTCTTATATGGTATTGGATCATGCGAACAGTCTGATACCCCTTGGACCATCCGTTCCAATTCCCCTTCACCCATTCCGCCCACGTAATCAGCACATAACCACAAAACACCGCCACTCACTCTCTCACCCTCTCTCGCCATCTCTCACTATCCAGAGCTGACCAAGCAACCCATCTTACCTCGCCTCTTCCTTCTTTTTCTTCGCCTCCCGCTCGTCCTTAGTTCGGTCGAGTTGATTACACATATCTTACTCTTACTTTCCCCCCATATCAACAGATATCGACAAGAGACAGGAAAAGGAAAGGCCAAGATGGCGTGCATACAGCATACACGCATGCGCGTTCTAGACGTCCCGCACATTGGCGCCGAAGTAGGTGTCTACAGATCGAAGATATGTACGGGAAACCAGTATGCTTAGTTCCTTTTTTTTTTGGAATAAGCGGCTTGTTCACGCGAAAAGGACGGCGGTTGAGGCCGTAGTCAGAAACATCCTCAGCGTAAATGTATAAGTGAATGGACAGCTGGACGACCGGACGTATCAACGCCATAACCCTCTCTATGTTTAGCAAGCAATTCGAATACTTACCCAGTAACGCCATACCACCTTGACCTCTCTCAACACCCACACCCACGTCCACCATCATCATCTTCATCCCCAATCTCCATCCTAAGTCCTCTCGGCCCCGAACTCGGGTATCGCATCGCAAAATGCACCCGTACACTCATAGCTCAACCTGCATGAAGCCACCAACACTACCCTCCCACACATCTCCCCCTTTCCCGCCTAGTCAGGTACATGTGTATTTGTGTAAACTCGCAATCCATTACAAAGCCATCTACTCCAACCCTCCATGCTGCATGGCGTCATACGCACCCCTCTACGCCATGATGACGCTTTCCCCGAAGAGGAAAAGCGTAGAGGGGTGGTATGCATGCAAGGCACGGAAACGGGCTAGTGGGGTAAGCTGACGGGTTGATGAATAACACAACTCCTGTGACGTCTGCGTGGTTGCTATGGTTGTTCGGGCCTGTGGGAGTTGGCTCGGACGAGGTATGCAGATGCATGTGCTGGGAATGCGGGTTTAGAAGATTTGAGTATGTGTTTTGGAAGGGGTGGTGCAATATCACCTACCTATCTCCTCACTCTCCATCTGCATTCGAAAGTATACAGCGGCAACCAAATCCCTCGCATCAGCATGTCCATGCCATTCAACATTCCCACCTCCCCATCTCCGACACATTAACTTCACAAAGACCAACAATATTCGCGTGGAAGCGTCAACTCGGATGCATTAGCGGGCGGAGTACATACAAGCAGCAAGCGACAAGGGTCCGTTCCATTAGCGATGCTCTGCCCCACTTCCATGGCTGTGGCTTGCAGTATGCAGCTCATCGAACGGATCTCCGCCGCTATTTCACGCATGCATACGGCGAATTTGTGGTATTTGTGGTGTTAGAGTTGATGACTTTGCAGTGACAAATGTGAGGGGCTAGCATACAGAGGAGAGAAAAAGGAATGGGAGTGTGGTATTGATCGTGGTATTGATTGTGGTGGTTTGTAATTACTGATTAAGGCTATGGGGGATGTGATGGATGATAGTGTTGTCTCTGATCTCTTGTTCAAGTGTTTGCTTTACTGTCCATCGCTGTTGTGGATAAACGCTGTTCTTGTATCTTCGCTGGGGGTCTTGCGAAGGCTATGCAGCTTCTTGTCGGGCGGGGCATGGTTTCGCCTGCTGAGTACAACGACGCCTGTCTGCGACAAGATGGATACGAAAACCTGAGCATGGAGCATACAATCTCGTTCGTCATCTCGACCCGTCAAACGAAAACTTCTCGACCCCCTTCATGGCAGCGCTTTATACTGCGGCGGCAATGATCGCTCGCTCCCGTCTGCTCGAAGAGTTTGAAGCGGTATAGCGATAGTCGTAGAAGTCGTCTCCGACTTAGGCTGATAGGGTGGCGGCGCTTCTCCACGCTCGTCCAGTCCCTCAGTTGGGCGAAGCAGAACAGAGTTGGTGGCCCTGCATCGTCCGTGTAGCAGCCTCCGTGTACCGGGCCACGCTTCCACGTCTCTCGCCGATGCCGGCTGCCCGTTCAGACGCCGGACCGTCAGATGACGGACTTTGCGGCGTCGGATAAGCCATGCTGCGACGAGGATGAGTCCCGCGAGCATGCCGAGAAGGAGGTAAAAGTACTTGTAGAAACTGGTGTTATTGCGTTCTTCTGGGGACAGTTCGGCGTCGTCGTCGTTGCCGCGGCGAAAGATGCTTGGTGCAGCCGCCGAGGGCGTTTCCGCGAGCAGACTGAGATAAGCCATTGCGTTGGTTGAACTACAGTGAGCGTAGTGTGAGTGTCGGGTGAAGATAGCGAAGCATTCGTAAGGTTGCCCCAGTGAAACTGTTGTACGAAGGGCGAAGGTAGTGATTAGGGCATGGGCGAGGCGACAGTGAAGAACGGTCGGCTCGCGGTTGTATCGCCTGCATTGTCCGTAGCGTTTGCTACTTCTTCAAGTAGCTGGTGAAGGAGGCGCGAAGGAGCCATCTCTGTGTGGCATCTCATGCGAGGAAGAAATTGAACAGGTCTGCAGCCTTCATCATGATGAAGCTGGACACCCTGGAGCGTGCAATGACGTTGGGTTGACAGCCCTGCATATCGTTATCATTGCAAGGTGGGAGTGTTAAGTGATGCAGCGGAGGCATCGGAATGGCGTGCTTTGGCTTGCAGATGATGGCGCCAAGCAATCGCGTCAGTTGCGCGCTCGCACCCTGTTGTCCAGTCTTCTACTTCAGCCCACCTGCACCCCGCAACCTCGCATCCACTCTCCAACATGGTCAAAGCTATCAGAGGTATGCCGCACCTTCTCCCACCAGCCCTTTCGATACTGACTTGGCAGGCACGCTCGTCAAATGCGACGCTTCCATCAAAGCCATGCTGGTGGACATTGACAGCAAGAACAACAACGAATACATCATCGAGGAGCTCGACGAAGAGCACATTCTGGTCAAGGAAACGAGGATCAATGAGCTCAAGGCCCGTTTGAACCAGGTAGGTGTCGTGTTCATGTGGTGTGGTCACTACTGACGGTCACAGATGATGAGAGAACGCTTGAAGGAACCAGAGAGTTCGGACTCTGAGTAGATGTCTGGCCTTTGGCTCAGTCGTAACACTATAAACCTTATTCCGGTTGCTCTTTCCCGCTCCCAACCGCTCGACCGTCGACCGTCGACCGCTCGATCCTTACATGGCCGCCTTCTGCGCCGCGCTCTCCTGGGAGCCTACCCACTTCGGCCTGTGGTCGACGTACAACTCGGCGTTCATCGACATGTTGTCGAGGATCTTGGTGTCGTCAAGAGTTCCGACCTTGATGATGCGCTTGCCGGCAAAGGTGTCACCCTGGCGCCACATGGTCGAGCCACAGTCGCCGCTGCACGAGGTCAGAACAGAATATCGCTATGCCGTAGCGAACACATACCAGAACATGGAAGTAACATCGTTTCCGCTGTCGCCCTTGACCGTGTGTGCCTTTGGCGTACCCTTGGTGACCTTGAAGCCC
The DNA here is from genome assembly GCF_024043145.1 of Alternaria conjuncta. NCBI lineage: Eukaryota > Fungi > Ascomycota > Dothideomycetes > Pleosporales > Pleosporaceae > Alternaria > Alternaria conjuncta. The sequence goes on along the minus strand of NW_026250090.1, from coordinate 3,110,465 downwards.
TCGTCCGAGTAGACGGCGTTGGTTGAGTAGGCGGATCCGGTGATCTTGCGGCAGTCAAGGCAGTGGCAGAGGATCTGTGTATCGCATCAGCAACAGAAGGAGAATTGTTACGACACCACGCACGTTGCCTCCGCTCTCGCCCTGCACCTCGTAACGGACGTTACCGCAAAAGCATCCTCCGGCAGGCATCTTGATAAGTTGGTGGGGTAGAAAGTTGGTTGGTGGAGTTGTTTAGGTTGTGAAGGTTAAAAGAGCAAGTGTCGTGTTGGACTGCCTTCACCTCGGGCTTTATACTCGAGTTCCTACCCCGCTGTATCGATCGTCAACTTGGACAAGAAGCGCCCTACGCATCCAAGTTCCCCACCACTGGCCTAGCGCTGAGGCCTGATTCGGTTCAAATCGCGAGGGTCTGCCGCCGACGCATGACGGGTAGAGGGAAGCCGTCCGCTTATGCTGCTTACGGTTGAGGGGCATGTTTGTTGTCATTGGCAGTTCTAGGTCTGGCCATAGTTCTGGTCGGGTTATGATACTTTGCTTGGACGAGGGGCAATTCCAAATCAAACACTCTCACACCCATGCGGACCGATTGACAATTAGAATGTTTGCTTGAGCCGAAGATGCCGACTATGCCGCACGGCTGTGGCGTGAGACCAGTGCTTACTGAGAACAATGTACTTGCTTTACTGTTTATTCGAGAATGCTACACTGCGCATGTGTGCAAGCCAGAGTTCAACAGCTATGACGTTGCCAGACGGTTTGCGGAGCGGGGTTTTCCCAATGCGGTTACGGCTAGTCGAAGCACGTGAATTCGAGTCAATTTGGCGTTTGCGCGCAGCCCGACCTCTACCTGTGCACTCAGTGAACACTATGCGATGGACGACCTCGCGCTTTGATCAACCCGGGTCGTTGACCGCCTCTACTCCATCTACAACTGCCTCATCGACATGGCCGGCAACGCACCCAATGTCTGGACGCAGATGAACTATGTCCCTCCCCGCGGCCAATGCAATCACAAGCCGTCTCTGCTCGCCGCCAAATGCCCGTGTTTGCGCTTCATGTTGCATCCGCTGAAGGTAAGCCTGGATACCTCACGCCGCCGGTACACTAGCTAATCGATTCCAGTCGTCATCCTCATACGAATGCGACGGCTGCGGCCACCACGCCTCCTTCCACACCATGGAGAACAAGACCGAAGACGAGATAAGGAAGCGCTGGGAGGTCGAGGCGAAGGAGCGCAACGAGCAAGAAGCGCAGCAGCCGCGGCCCAAGAAACGGGTTAGGGCGATTGAGTACAACAATGAGGAAGGGGTCGAGGACATCTTCAATGAGCTCTTGCTGCAAGAAGCTAGGACCAAGAAGGCTGCGCCTAAGAAGAAGACAGGGAGAGCTGCGGGGACTAGGGCGAAGGGGAAGATCAGTGAGATTCTCGAGGACGATGTGGTCGAGTTGGACTGAGTTGGAGCACTGGAGATGGAGCTGGCGTTCAGGTTATTGGGCTTAGGCCAGGCGTCGCGTTATGATACCCCGCGCAAATATTCTTGCTTTGCACATGGAAACTTATCTAGTACTTTGGCAGCATGCATTTGTAGAGTTGGGGTGGGCGTCCTGCCCTGCTTGGGACGCCAAGGCCAACCAACCGTGAGCGACCTTGGGCGCAACACCTTTCCTCCTCGCTTCATGAATATGCACGCAACATGATATCGTAACACCCACCCCTCACTCAACTGCATAATTAATCCACGCAGTGCCTTGCGCACTCACCAACGCCATCATGGCCACGCCAACGCCTAAAGACAAAGAAACCCCGTCGCGACACCTCAATGCCTTCTCCTCGCCCGCCCCACGCAGCGTCCCTCCCTCGGGCAATATCAACATGATGTCGTACGACTCGCCCGCGGTGCTTAACATGCTCAACGACGTCGCGAGCTCGGGCATGGGAGGCGTGGGCATGGGCATCACCATGAGCGGGCTGGGCATGTCCAGCTTGGGCATGAGCGCAAGTGCCATGGGACGCGCCGACGAAGCAGAGCGAAGCCGCAGACTGCGCGAGATCATAGACATCATCGGCAAGAAGCCCGGACGCGTCAGCGAGCAGGGACTGCTGGCCCTTTGCAAGAAGATGGACATACCGTGCGAGAAGCACATGGACGAGGCAGGCACCTGGAGTCTCTTGATCGGAGACGAGGCCCTGTGCGACGTCACCTTCAAGAACGACGAGATTGTCAGCGTCAATCTCCAGACCGGCCTGGACGAATCGAGAGCCGACCTCAACTTCGGCGCGACGGGCTCTGAGATTCTCGTGCGCAGCTTGAAGCCTCTGCCCGGCCAGAGCAAGCTGAACGTCACGCTCGAGCGCTTCTCGGAGAGCTTGGAGAAGCTGCTGACGCTCGACAAGCTGGGCTCCCCGCAGAACGGCGGGGTCAGCTGCTACAATGCGATCGCGGGAGTCTACACGAGCCTTCGAAAATTGTTTGAGCATGAAAAGAAGACGGAGCTCGCAAATAGGAAGCCGGATGAGCGGTTCAGGACATACAGGGCCGAGCGCGAAGTGCTGTGCAAGAAGAGCGGACGACCCAGGCTCAACGGCGGATCGTGTCTCGGTCTGAGTTTGGAATACTGGATGGATGGACGGTTGCAGATGGATGGGCCGACTGAGTCTGCCTCGTATCCGGAAGACCATCGCTGGAGTCGCAACAAGATGTATTCACTGACCATCGAATGCGAATCTTCGCCGTCCACCCTCTACACGCCCATCCGTATCTCCGACGACTGGATCAGCGACGCTGTGGAGAAGTCAGCCGACGCAGACGCAAATGTCTCCCTAGACAACATGCTAATGAACGCATCTTCGATAGACTGGCTGGACCCAAAGCCGACCTACCTCGAACCCCCCGAGCAGACCGACGATGCCATGAACCTCGACTCGGCAGCTGGACGACTCCCAAACGTTCGCTTCGTCGCCAAGTTCAACCCCCCTCTCGTCGTACCGCTCGCTGTGCACATGCAGCTATACCAGATCGTTGGCATTGAGCCTCGCACCGACGACTTCCGACCGACCACATTCGCAGGCCTGGCTCTGAGGCCAGGCGAGGTAGACCCAGGCATGTCCAACACAACCGGCGACCGTACCCACGAGATACGCAGCTCGCGAAAGGTTCTAGTACTAGAGCAAGACGCATCGGGAAACGACTTGGACAGGCGACACGACATGAGTCTCTACATACCCAAGCTAGAGTACAGCCGCACGCTAGAAAGCCTGCCATTCAGCCATCCCAAGCAACTCGTTGAGATGCTACCCGTGCTAAGACAGTACGCGCATGTCACATCACTCATACGAGACTGCTTTTACCTCGCACCCGAAAAACCCGTTCCGACCCACAAGCTCGGCCAGCAATCTACACCAAAAGCTGCACCGCAGACATCTGCGCAGGGAGACCTACCTCGCCTTCAACTCGACGTCACCCTAAGCTACAATCCGCCCACACCACGCTTCACCCTGCACGTCCCCCACCCCGAAGCCATAACATCTTCCCCCGACGTAGCAGACCTCATCTCCAACCTCCTCTCCTCCACCTCCACCCCCGTCTCCACACCAATAACATACAACGCGCCCCTCGCCGTCACAATCGACATCCACCCCAACGGCGAGCTCGTTGTCGTCGAGCAGAACATCCACGCCAATATCCACGCCAACCAAGCTTCCTCCAGTGACGAAACACAATTTCAATCAGAGCAACTTGATCGGAAACTGAAAATACTAGCTAAAGCACTGGATGCAGCAGATGACCTGGGTATCTGGGCTGAGTGGCTTAGAAAAGAGGCACTGAGGAGTAAAAAGAAGGACTAGGAAGATTTTCTGCGTGGACCGGAGGTTTATCAGAGTGAGGAAGAGATGGCGGACTGGCGGGCTTGGGCTAGGCAGAATGGCTGGGATGGGCAGAGGTGGAATGGAGCGGGGGAGGGGGAGATGGGACGGGACTTCTTGAGGCTGGGTGTTCAGGAGGGATGGAGCTGGAGCACGTCCTACGCGGGACAAATGCGACACTTTTGAGAGGGGGCCTAAGGTATGCGACTTCAGATGCATAGGCTGTCGATGGGAATGGTGTTATTAGAACATCTTCAGAAGTAAAAGCAGGAATGGCATGTTTATCGTGCATGAGATGGAAGAACTGGACGTGTTGTGCTGAGTCTTTACCCGCGGAACTCATTCCGAAGCATAACTTCGCCTCGGCAACCACGTCTCCGTCTCGACACGGATACTCCAACGTCCTAGTTTCCATTTCTTATGTGAAGACATCTAGGACTAGCAACATAGCCTATCCTCACTAAACCCTGTTCGACCCCTGCCTCACCATTCTTGTCATCATGCCACCACCCACCTACGACCATTCCACCCCCAACATCCACTCCCTCCTCTCCTCCCTCACCACCCACAACATCACTCACACCCTCGACCTCTCCACCCGCTCGGCCAAATCAAACACCCCCTGGTCCCCCGCACCCCCCACCCACACACCCCTAATAGTCTTCTTCCCCCAAACCACTCTCGAAACATCCATTGTGCTAAAAGCATGCAACGAGCGACGTATAGCCGTGACACCGTTTTCCGGCGGCACGAGCTTCGGACAGGCGCTGGGAAATGTAAGGGGGGGCGTATGTGTGAGTTTTGAGAAGATGAGGGGGGTGGTGAAGGTGAATGAGGATGATATGGATGTTGTTGTGCAGCCGGGGGTGGGGTGGGTGGAGTTGAATGAAGCGTTGGAGGGGAGGGGGTTGTTCTTTCCTGTTGATCCTGCGCCGGGGGCGAGGATAGGTGGTATGGTACGTCTCCATCCGTAGCAAAAGGAGATGGTCATGGGGTGATATACTGACAGCGAGGTAGATAGCAATGTCCTGCTCCGGAACAAACGCCTACAACTACGGCACCATGCCCGAAAACGTCATCTCACTAACCTGCGTCCTCGCCTCCGGCGCCATCATTAAAACACACAACAGACCCCGGAAAACATCCGCGGGATACGATCTCACACACTTGATCATCGGATCTGAAGGTACCCTTGCGCTCGTCACGGAAGCGGTGCTGCGTCTTGCGCCGATACCGCGGAATTTGCATGTTGGGCTTGCTACTTTCAAGACGTTCCAAGAAGGTGTCGATGTGGTTGTGAGCCTGCAGAAACTGGGTCATCGGCTTGAGGCGTTGGAGTTGGCGGATGGGCCGCAGATGCGGTGTGTAAATGTGTCTGGTCTTGCGCCTGCGCGCAGGTTTGAAGAGGTGCCGACGCTGTTTTTCAAGATTGCGGGGCCGTCGATGGATAGTGTGCAAGACCAGGTTGGTGTCATGCGAGAGCTGTGTAAAACACACGGCGCATCGCATGTTGAGATCACGAATGAGGAGGGCGCGGTGGGTGCAATCTGGGGAGCGAGGAAATGTATGGGCACGGCTCTCCTTGCTATGAAGAAGAAGGATACGGATCTTTTCTTACACAGCGACTGCGCAGTCCCTATTTCGAATCTCTCTCGCCTCGTCGCTGGAACCCAGGAACTCATCTCCCAAGCCTCAACCGCTAACCAAGCGGATTGGTTCTGTGCCAACGTAGGCCACATCGGAGATGGCAACGTGCACTCCAGCATCGTGTGCCCACAAGAGCACTACGACGCCGCGATAAGTGTGATCATGGATATCGCGAGGCTGGCGCTTAGCTTGGAGGGCACGGTTACGGGCGAGCATGGTGTGGGGATGAAGCTGAGGGATGCGCTGGAGGAGGAGGTGGGGAGCGAGGGTGTCGAGGTGATGAGGGGGATTAAGCGGAGTTTAGATCCGAGGGGGATTTTGAATCCGGATAAGGTGTTTAGGCTGGAGGGGGATGGGGAAGAGGAGGGGGGTGAGAGTAAATCCTAGGGTTCTGGGATTGCTGGACGAGGGATGTGTGTTGTTCGAGATGATAGATCTGTTACCTATGTAAGATCTGTGGAGGACATCCAGGACCACCTCTGTTGCTCCTCCCTTCCGCACCCATGAAGAAGAAGCTGACAAGCGTGATCTAGTAGTGTTAGGCTATACGGCTAGTATGGTGAGTCGTTACTTGAAGATTAGAAAACGAAAAGTTGAGCATCTGAGATGTGGACGCTGTTGCCGAGGCGAAGTCATATCTTCGGAATCAGTTCCGCGGGTAACGAGTATCAGCAGAGCAGCTGCCAGGGCGGACATGGTAAACCTCACCACGGCGACAGCAAGGTCGAGCAGGCCTTCTACGACGTGCAAGAGCCTGAAGACACCTCGCTATAATCTACACTTGTGCTAAACATTCCTAATTGGGTAGTAGGTTAAAAAAAGGTTTGCCGCGCTTTCTGAAGATTGTAGAGACAATTCCAAGGTTCTATTTTGTTCACAATATAACAACATCCTACCATTACAACTTTGCAGTATCCTTCGGGTCGCCAGTAGCGCCAGCCGTCTTCAGTGCATTCCACAGTCTCAACCCTTCCTCCAGTCGAATGTCTTCTTCGATAGCAACATTCCCATTGCTCTTCAGTGTCCTCAATTGCATCGCATGCTGCGTACCCCAATCAATCTCTTCGCCCTTCAAGAACCTGCTCAGTGGTTCGTGGAATGTCTTCAACGCGATCTGCTTCTCCCCCTCAGTCAGGTCGCTTCCATTACCCCAGAACCATATCGCCATGTCGGAGCCGTGACTTGCACCAAAGTGCTTAGGTAGTTCCTTATCAACACACTGCGCTCGCCATTCGATACGGTATCTATGGATGAGATCTCCCGCCCCATGCTTCATCAACGCATTAACCATTCCGCGACGCAATGCGTGAATCTGAACATCAGCGTAGATGTGACCGAAAGCCGCCTGCCAGCTCGAGTACTTTGACGGCAGTTTGCGATTAGGGAAGTAGTGCGACATCAACACCTTGCATGCCTCGCGAGGGTAGTCAGCTTCAAGACGGTTCAACATATCGTCGAAGCCCGGTCTAGGTGGTCGCCAAAGACCGTAGACATGATGCTCGTCGCTGCATTCGCCAATAATGAGCTTAACGTTGCGGCGTTTCATGCGCTCCGCATAAACACCATTCGACAGCTCTTCGAGAAGCCCATGCCGCACAAACTCCCCATCAGTAACAGCGCGGAACTGATGCAGCTTGATCCCGTTACTCGCTTCCACAATCGCCCTTGGACTCAACTCACGAAGCCGTGCCAACTTCTCAGCCGGCGACTTCACCAAATCGATACCCAGCGCCCTCAATAGCTCGTCAAACTGGTCCTGCGCCTCTACCAAACTCTTCGGTTGCATACCCGGCCCATTCGACAGCATCACCGCCCTCTTAACAACCGCCTTCCCATCCGCGCAACCGAGATCGTACGACAGCTGATGGAACACCGAGTGCGAACCCGCCGAGTAACCCCCGACAGTAATATTCGCCGCGTTCCCGCCAAAATAGCTGACATTCTCATACGTCCACTGCAAAGCCATGCGCTGATCCCAGAAGCCAAGATTAACGCCAAAACCATCACAAGGAGGACACGAGTCGATCAGCTCTTTGGATGCGAGAAACCCGAATACGTTTAGGCGGTACGCGGGAGCCACGACGACGCATTGCACGGGGGACTCGCTGAGTAGCGCGCGGAGGTCGAGTCCGTTCGGGCTACCCCATTGCAGGAACCCGCCGTCTAGGGCGTGTTAGTGCGGATCTACCACGTGGTGCCAGAGTTTATATCCCGTGCCAATGTGCGCCCCGAAGATCTGCCTCGAATGCTGTCTGCCGTGAAACGGCGATGCCAAGCACTAGGAAGTTACGAGTGCGAAGGAGGAGGAAATGATTACTTACGGATCCAGAATAGTACCGGCCAACCTCCCCGAGTCAGCTTTCAATTGGTTGAGGTCGCGTAGAGTCAGGGACATACCTTCTGCTGGCGATGGCCCGGCTGGAATCCAGATGTTGGTTTGCAAACAATCTTCGTCCCAGGTGGGCTCGTCAAGGGTTTCCGTGTTGGAGCCGGGCTGCGGGCATAATCCACAGCCGCCTGTGTATCGTCCTGGGTTCGCTTTTGTGCCGTAGCGGTAGCATGGTGGTAGGGATCGTGGCTTTTGGAAGCGAAAGGGGCCGACGGGTGGGAGGGCGTACGGGACGCCGCCGAAATAATGACACTGGGCTTGGCCGTCGCTGCTGAGGTACGTCAGGCCCTCAGCGAAGCCACGGAACTGAAGATCGCGACGATATGGTTTCGACGGCTTCGACATGTTGATGAGAGGTGATGTGGTGCAGATGAGGTTGCTGATCAACGCATGTACCTCGGCTAGATGTGAGACAGGGATCTGCGGCACAGCCCCTGACAGTGATCATGATGACCATGGGGCGGGAATATGTCCGTGAGTACGCAACGGTGCGGGAATGCATTCCCGGTAATGGGTAGCAGGATGGTTTGAAGATCATTAATTCATTATCATTACTATGTGCTTCTGTGTAGAGAAGCGTTTAAGCCCACTCAGTATGGTCGCGCGACGCTATACTCTTGTTGTCGGCTGTCACACTGACATGTGTGGTCTTCATGATCGCTCCCTCGGAGCCTTTTCGCTCATGGCTCGCCTCATCTGGCAGTATGCCGAGCTCACTGTCGTCGTCCGTCTCGTGCTTTGGCCTTGACGACTTCCCGCTGACCTGAGGCCCTGACACCTGGAGCGCATAGCTTTGTCTTGATCCCTTGCCTGATCCTCCTGTGAGACTGGTTGGAAGCACTTTGCGGAGACCGTTCTCGAATGTTTTGCGTAGCGGCGGCAGCGAGGCTGTGAAAGCGCCAACGAAAACTTCAGCGATGGCGAAAACGCTTAGGTTGACGGACGAGTAGGTTGGATCTGGCGATTCGTTCAAAGACTTCATCTCGTAGAGTTTCAGTGCGGATATAGTGGTTGTGCTTGAAAGTGTTAGTGACGAAATCGGGGTGTCAAGAGGGCTACCTACATGAGACCGCAGAGGAACACTGCGCGGACGCCCCAGATGGTTCGCTTGGGAAGTTGCACCCTCGCAATGTAGATGAGCGGGGCCATGGTGTAGAGCAGATCAGTCGCTATGTTGACTGCAGCACCCGAGTATCCGGAGATGACACGCGGCTTCGCGTCCCAGCAAGACCCAGGTTTCATTCCGGAGACGTCCCAATGCTTGGTGTATGGCGTGCACTCGCCGAACAGAATGACGGTAGGGAAGACGACGTTGACGCCGATATGGATCACAACGGAAAGCCATATGATAATCCGGAAGGTTCGCGAAAAGTCCAGCATGAAGATGTAGGCGCAGACACTCAGCTTGATCAAAGCCATACCGTATAGGTTAAGCAGCTGACCCAGCCAGAGCATGTAGAGGTACGTCTCCATGTTTTGAGGTGTCAATATCGGGTCCCAGACGTGCCTGCCGCCTCCAACTTCAGCCATCTTGTAACAGCATGCTGCGCCTGCGACAGCTATAACCTGAAGCTGATTAGCAAATGCTTGGAACTCTTATTTGATCGCCACTTACTTGTCCCGTCCATAGCAGATGGTCGGTTAGTAGGAAGTAATTCCTGTTCTTCCAGTTTATGCCCAAGCGGAGTAGAACGAATATCGAGCTGAAGATGATCAAGGTGATGATGGGTATCTTGAGCGCATTGGAGCGGTCGTCCAAAGGAAGTCCCTCCGGTGTTGTGGGTACACCCATTGCGAATGGGAGAATGTAAAGAGGATGAGACACGGAAAGATAAAGATGCCCAATGAAATTGGCTGACCGGAGACCTCTCCTCGAAATGAGCTTCTGCTGATCACCTGAAATGCTATGCAGGCTGATGCAGCAACGGGCCGGGTGGACGTGCTGTTATAATTGCTCTGTTAACGTTCTGCAGATAGCCAGACATAAACGGCGGAGTGGCCGACCGATGTCAAACTCAGCCAATCCCGTAAGACGCAACGAAGCATGCAGGAGGCGGTTAAACCCTATTCTTACGACTGTGCGCCGAGGACTAGCGCACATCATCGTGGCAGGTCGTTAGTCAGGATGCGTTCATGCTCGGACATCGTGGTCCAGATCTCCACTGATCAGCTTGAAGGAGGCAGCCGAGCCGCAAGGCTCTGCAGATCAAACATATCTCCTCTTCCTCTTGCGCAAGCCCTGAAAGAACCAGAAGCGCACGGTCGGGAGACCTTCCACAGCCACTCCCAATTTGTCTTCTGGAAACACACCCGACCAAACTCTTGCATGCTGCTAACCCACAGCCCCGAGATTAGGTTCATCGTGAGTTATGAGCGGAGCCAGCAAGCACGACATCTGTCACTCGGTTAGCCGTCGTGGCATGGGCTAAAAGGTTATGATGCGCGCCGTTGCACGAAGGTTTAGCTCAGGCGGGCGCAGATGCCAGGCCATTAGGCTTGAAACGGCCTTGTCGATTAGTATGGCTGAGCCACGGAGGCGGAGTGAGCACGCAGCGAGAATATCGAGTGTCCATCAGTTCGAGCGCATCGGATACCGCTTGCACTCTTCAACGCGAGCAGCCGACGCGAAGTCTCTGTGACGATGTCATATTCAGTGAACGGGCCGAACGGGCGCGACAGAACCGGCCTGTTGCTCGCTCTTCGCTACCGCAATAATTCTAGTACAACGTGGGTGCCCGCAGCAGGAAAGATTGACAAGCGACGGTTGCTGAGCTCGTGAAGTTAGTGATGCCGCCAGGTTTCTGTCTTTGTGTAGCTAGTGTCAGACAGGAGCGCGCCATTCCCGATTGAGCCATCTCCGGCCGCCACCGATAATCTAGACGACTGCAAAACCTAAACACTCGTACGCCAAAGCATAACAATCGACCTAATGACGACCCGCAGCAGCGCGACAGCAGGATGAGGACGATGGAGATTTTCACCAGTACGGCTCTTGCAACATGACAGCCGTGGCCCCTGCATTCCCGCGGTTGTACCAGGGGCCGCCGCTTCGCCATCACCACACCGTCGGTCTCGCCCTTTGAACTATCGACTACTATGTGGTTCGCAGGACAAAGCGCTGCACCATCCAGGGTAAAACCTCCTCATCAGCTCGCGTGGCGCACGTCATACGACGATGCACGTGGTTGTTACGGCGGGAGCTGATAGTCGACGCCACGTTAGCTGTACTTGCCAGATATCGATGACTGCAGCTCTAGGCTTGTCGATAGCCGGGCAGATTGACAGGATCATTAGGCTTACCGTTTCTAGTCGACTACGGTTATACTTTTCAGCAAGGTTTGCGGATCTCTACGTTGTTCCCGTGCAGAATCGATCCAAGAACCCGGGCAACATGCTTCATTGAGCAATGCAGAGTCTGGTACCTTTGAGCGCCAGTTACTCCACGAGAAAAAGTCGTTACGCAACGCCCAGCGGGTAGTATAGAACTGCCATGGCATGCCGAAGCTCGTTTATTCGCAAGCGAAACACTTCAGTAGCTTCGCGTACTCAGGGGTGGCCCGTCCGTCAGCTATCTGACAAACGGATCAGTGCTGGTATAAACCTTCGACGATCCGTAATCTTAGCTCTGGACGCACCACTCACCCTTGCGCCATTCGTCTGGTGCTCATACACTCTTTCTGTTGATAATTTCTAATATGGCTCTTCTTCTTGGGGGCATTTTCTACCTCGCTTCTTTCGTGCCGCGTGTGTTGGACCCGTCCTCTCCGGGTAGCAGCAGCGGCGAGCCAGATGTTGGAGGGCAATCGTTCGACTACATCATCGTTGGTGGCGGGTTGACAGGCCTGACAGTTGCCAACCGCCTCAGCGAAGATTCAAGCCGTGAGTAACCACATTCGGCGTTGACACATAGACCTAACATCTTCAGGTACTGTTCTCGTGATCGAAAATGGGTATGTCGTCGACGATGTGACCACTCAAGTACCTAGCTTTGCCAACAGTGTCAACGCCAATCTCATGTACGACATCACGTCTGCATATGACACAAACACAGGCGGTACTCATCCTGTCTGGGTGGGTAACGTTGTTGGTGGTGGATCTGTAGTCAACGGCATGGCCTTTGACCGAGCATCTGCCGCCGACTACAATGCGTGGGAGCAACTTGGTAACGCCGGCTGGAACTTCAACAGCCTCTTATACTACTTCAAGAAGTCGACCACATTCACGCCACCAACATCGAACAACGTGAAGAGCTTTGGCACTACGTATGACGCATCGTACTATGGCACCAACGGGCCGATACAAGCATCGTTCCCAAACTTCGAGTACGAAGACACAAAGACCATCTGGGCAGCATACAAGCAATCAGGCGTGCCTTTGCCCAGAGAGCATGCTTCAGGGAGGGCAGTGGGTGCTTTCTGGATACCTACAGCTCTGCGACCAAAGACTCAGACACGATCTCATGCGAAGAACGAGTACTACGACCCTGTCAAGACCCGCAGCAACCTTGTACTCGTCACCGGAAAGACTGTCAATGAGGTCCTCTTCGACAAGGGCGTTTTCACTGGATACACAGCCAATGGTGTCCAATTCAAATCGCGGACGGATGGCTCGGTCAAGCAAGTCTATGCAGAGCGAGAGGTCATCATGGCTGCGGGCTCAATCTTCACACCACAGATTCTTCAGCTCAGCGGCATTGGACCAAGCAGCGTGCTTAAAGCTGCAGGTATTAACGTGAAGAAGAACATGCCTGCTGTTGGCGCCAACATGCAAGACCACCCCAACGCCAACATGGTGTTCGACCTCAAGAACCTGGCATTTCCCAACATCTACAGCGGCGCAGACCCCACTTATAACGCTACAGTATGGTCAGAGTACGACACCAGCAGGAGCGGTCCCCTCACGCAAGCCCACGGCAGCAGCCTAGCCTTCCTCAGTCTGCAGACAGTCTGCGACAACTGGAACCAGATTGTGCAGACTGTCAAGTCACAGAACGTCCGTAGCTACCTTCCATCGGTATACGACGACTCCTCTCTGCTACGCGGCTTCACCAAGCAACGCGACATCATCGCTGGTCTCCATAGTAGTGCCGACGCCGCTGTTGGCGAGTTCCCCATGGTACCCTTCGGTCTCGCCATCAGCTCCCTGCAACGCCCCCTCTCTCGCGGCACCGTCACCATCAACCCAAGCAACAAATACGGCAACCCCGTTGTCCAGTTCAACGCCCTCCAAAACCCTGTCGATCGCCAGATAATCGCTGGAATGGTCCGATGGACGCGCAAGCACTGGGCAAACCCTGAGCTCAAGAAGTTCTCTCCAGTCGAGCTCACGCCTGGAACTCAGGCACAGACCGACGATGAGATCATCAATGACCTGGTTCAACAAAAGGCTCTCCAGGCTTCCTTTGCACACATGTCTGGTAGCTGCGCAATGATGCCGGAGTCGCTCGGCGGGTGCGTGGGTAGCGACCTGACTGTGCATGGTGTGAAGGGCCTCAGCATCGTAGACGCGAGTATTATCCCGTTGATCCCCGCGACACACTTGCAGGCGACCATGTACGCTGTCGCAGAGAAGGGAGCAGATTTGATCAAAGCCCGTAACGCTTTCGACATTCTCAATCCTTTTGGCCTTCCTACTTTCAGAAGTTTCTTTCGTTGGTAGAAGTAGACTGTAGTGCAGAATAGAACCACACACTTTCCTTGATGCCATCAAATTTACCTATATGACCATCGCGCCTGTGATGTTACATGACCGCCTTTCTCGTCTACGTCACCTGTGGTTGTTCTAGTCCCCTGCATCTGATCGTCAACACGACCGAACTAGCTATGAACTGATAGTTCCCTCCAGAAGCGCATGCGCCAGAGATTCTTCAACTAGACTCTAGTGCTTCGTGTGCACGGTCACCCCCGCACAGTTCGTTCGCTGCAATCAGGCTAAAGACGGGAAGGGTGATCAGGCACGAAGCGGTAGATCTTGAACCGCATGCTTGGAAACAGTGAAATGACATGCATGACCCAACAAGAAAAGCTGCGAGAACAATCACAATTATACGTACGCACTCAACGGTGCCGGAATCCCAAGACCACGTCCGCAGTACCAATCTGACAGCCCCAACTCCCTTTCGCATTCAACCCCATTTAGCCGTCGCACTACCTAGCCCGCAAAGCCCGTAGCGACTTTCGGCACAGCGTAGCCCTTCCAGACCTCGAAGTTCGCGCTCTTAGCTCCGCTTAGGTCAAATACCGCTTGCCCCTGCGCCGTATGCTTTGATACACTAGAAGCGGGATTCGTCTTTTGGACCGGCGCTGTCGGATTGAATGCGAACCCGAGACTTGGTGCTGGGTCAGTGGGCTTGAACGTTGTGCCGTCGGTCTGAATGCACTTGGAACAGAGGAATGTGTAGGTCCAGTGCGTGCTGTTGACGTATGTGCCGTTTGCTATTGTAGTTTGTGTGAAGGCGCCGGTTGCGACGGCTGGAGAGGCGTATTGCCTGTTGGCTGTTAGCATGGCCTTGTTGGTTCAGTCGTTCAGCTTGAACGAACGCAGTCTTCCTAAAGCTGCCCACTACAGTTTGAGTGTTTGGCCAAGCGACGATCAAGAGCTTGTTGAGCATCCCACCTCCGAGAGAAACACCGCTCCACCCCGTGCCTTTACCCCCGATCGTCGCGATGAAGTCAGTGTTTCCAGTGGCGTTGGCTGGAAGTGCAAGACCGAAGAACATGCCGCTACTGTGCTGGAGGTTATTGAATGTAATGCCTGATTTGGTATCGGTGTACGGGGATGGTGTTTGTGCAGCCGCAAGTGTTGCGAGAACGCCGAGGACGAGACTAGAACACTTCATCTTCTCGTTCGGGAAGGTATGCGAAGAGTACGTTTCTGAGGATTGATGCCAGTCGAGGGCTTTCGCGCATGTCTTTAACGACCTTTTTCCTGTAAGTCTGCTCCTTCGAGGACGCTCGATACCGATTTCATCTCCACTCCGGATATAGTGCAGCTTTGCAGGAATCTAAAACACATGGAGTCAATGTCTATCCCGCGTTCGAAGCATATACGCGAAGTGCTGGGCTCGTTGCGATACATCCGACTGGGTTCTGGATAGATGACAGTCGGTAATACGTGGTAAAGGGTTGGTGGAGAGCTGACGGATCCCCAAGGCTGCGAAATGAGACAGGTGCGAAATGTTGAGGACGATGAGTGCAGCATATATAGGCTGTTGAGTGTCGAATACGTGTGCTGCGATTCGCCTGGTCTTGGAGATTACCGAGCGATCTGGACATGGCTGTAGTATCGGTATGCATCAAGCCAGTAGGGATGCATCTCAACCAGCGAAGAACAACACTACCGAGATGATCAACTCATCGAGGTACCCGGCTTGAGGTCTTCCTATGTGATCGAGCGTTCGTGCCGTCACGTCACCTTTGCTTCCTCGACTCATCAGAACGGGCTGGAATAGACGCAGTAGTAGTAGTAGCTTCCTCGACTCATGCGCCCGTAAACGATTGACGACATTATCATCGATTATCGCAAGCTCTTCGTAGGCATCATTACGATTCGGTCGCGCAAGAGCGATCACGAGGATATCGAATGGCAAAACAACGGAACTGACCTTGTTAATCATCACCCAGGTAGCTCGGCGTCTGACCTCACGAGTGCGGGCAGACCATTCGATTTGGTATATCGCTTTCATCGATGGAGAATAGCTGAAGATGATGTCGTGGTGCCGCAGAAGCTGTCGTTGCTGTGACTATCGCGTAGTATATGCCTCTAGACTACGAGGATGCGACGCCGTCGTCGACGAGGCAATGGGCAATCGCGTGCTGGCGCGATTTTCAAACTAGCCATAGCATGGGCCCAAATATTGGTTTGCTCGGTTGGGTACTCTTCCCGCAGATGATGATGATGATGACGGAAGGAATTCTGGGGGCTGGGAACCTTGGAACGCTTTTGGCCCCCACACCACCCATTTATGCATGCTTAGTCAGCGTCGCCAAAGAATCCCGAGGTCTCTCGGACGAACTTCTGGCCTCAGACATCCAACGTCTAGGCACCGTGCTGCAAGCCACATCAACGCCTACTCGCTGGTCATCGTTGAAAGCTCTTATTGTCGGGCTGTATCCTTGATCACGCGACGTTTAACGATGGCCTGGACAAGGAAGGTTCTCTTGCGCCGCATTCTTTCTCCACTCGCATCTCAGCCTTACCACTGATGAGACCCGCTAAGGCTTCTGTTGCCACATCGTCGCATTTGTGCACTCTACAAGATCATGGCCGCACCGGAGCGGACGACTCAGAGTATACTTAAGAAGACCTTTGTTGATCCTTTTCGGCTGCAAAAGCTGCGGCGCAAGTCCTCCGCACCCACTACCGCGCCCGGTAGTCCGCCGGCAACACCCGACCAGGATGACCCATTGGCAGCCTTACCCTTACTCCAGTATGGCTCTCTAGACCCAAATAAGAAGAGCGTCAGGCTTTTGGAAATACTGCTCGCACCTGAACATGAGCCCATCCAGGCAACACTATCGGTCTGCGACCTGGACGATAAGCCTACCTTCATCGCACTATCTTACATGTGGGACAAGGCTGGCGAGAAGAAGTACATCGACATCCAAGGATCGAAGTTCGCCGTGGGAGAGAGCTTGTGGAACTTCATTAAGCAATACCGCAGGAAGCAGTACCTTCGACAGTGTTGCGAGAAGGATCCGGGCAAGGCGATACCCCTCTGGATTGACGCCATCGCCATCGACCAGAGCAACATACCGGAGCGCAATCATCAAGTGTCGCTCATGCGCGATGTATACACTGGAGCGCAATCTGTCATAGTGTGGCTCGGACTTCCCCAGGGATACGAGGAGTTGGCCTTCATGCTTGCGCGGCATCCTGACCTTCTCAGAGTTGAAGAGTTTCACAATGCTCTGGCGAATGTCCTCAACAAGCCGTATTGGAGTCGGGTGTGGGTGGTTCAGGAGTTCGTGCTGGCACAGTCGGTCGACATTTGGTGTGGTGACCTCAGTGTGGGTGCTGCGACAGTCGAAGGCATCTGGCGCAATGGCCTTGCGTCCACACCAGTCGCATCCCCAACGAGCGTCATCTATACAAGTCGCGGCTATCTGCTGTTCAAGTACCGGAAAGACTTCAAACGCACGAAGCAATACCGGAGGGAGATGCTCGGTCGCCGCAACAGCAAGACCCTGAAGTCGACATTTCGCTTGCGCGATCTCTTACAAGCCTTTGCGTTGTCGGAGAGCTCTGTAGTGTACGACAGAGTCTATGGGTTTCTGGGAGTTGCATCAACTGGTCGTGGAGAGAGGATTGTGCCTGACTACAACAAAGCACCCGTCGAGCTGCTCGTTGATGTGCTTCGCAATCAATGCCATGAAGATCCCAAGAGAGGAGATTCGGACGATTATCGTTTCCTGACGTTCCTCATGCAAGCGCTAGGTATCTCGCGTGAGACCCTCGCACAGCATATCCTAAAGCTGTGTCCAGATCTGCAGCCACACCTCTACATTGTGGCTGCTACGCCCTGCATGACCGCCTCGGTCTCGTTCATCAGTACGATTACTGAAGTTGGGAATTTCGTTGATCATGACGAAGCCTTCCAACCAGGCACGTGGAGAGCGACCTGGACGCGATCAAACATGCATCCAAGATCCTTTTCGACCCAAGACATCCAGGACCTCGGCGACTACATCACCAATGGAGACACGCAAACGCTGCTCAGCTTTGCCGACCCTCATGTGCCATACGGAAACCCCGGCCCAACTGAAAAAGTACGGCAAGCGATGATTGAAGCGTCCGCGGATTTGGTGATCGATGGTCTTTCGCGCGCGGTTGTCGAGCAAGGGCATGGCGCCAGCGCCAGTCCACAGCTTGGCGACAATGGAAGCAAAGTCATCCGTAACATCATCTCCCGGAGCATGACGGAGGACGCGGCGGCACTATACCTGGCCGCTAGAAGTAAACTGGCCCGGCGAAACACCGACCAACGACACGCACGATACACGTCCTTCGTAGGCACCAACGGTATTACTGGATTTGCTTGCGGAGGAGGCCCAGGGTTGTACGAGATAGGATCAGGTGACCGCATCTGCATGTTCTCTGGCGTTACGGACGTAAACAACGCGTTCATCCTCAGTCTCGACGCCAGCGGAAGATGGCTGATATCTGGCTTTGCGGTCATATTGTTGCCGGAGTTGCGCACACCTTCAGTATTGCGCAAAGGCACTGGGGCTACGCCGAGGAGTACTGACGGCACGAGTGCGTCGAGCAAGCAGCAGCCACCGCTCAGCGATGTGAGGATGTGCTTCCACTGCCATTTAAGCGACCTGCTTGAGCTACAGCGCTGCCAGCTATTGAGCAGCGTTCAGATGAGCTTCTTACTGGACCAGACCTTGAGAAGTGAGGCGGAGGGGACGGTTCACGGATGTAGAAAAGGTACTGAAGCTCACGCTGTACTGGAATTCGGACTGTAGCAGTATTTTTGAGACTGAGATACTGATACTACAAACAAAGTGTACTACCGCGGTTTAGCCGCTATCTTTTGTACCCCTGAGAACCTTCCAATGTTTTCATCTATGGTTGCAGTTGCGTAATCTTCTGCATAGATATTGTTTGTGCGGTTATCTACGCTCTGCAGTATGCTTCGACACTATCATTAGTCGGCCCAGACACAGTAGACGATGCGAGCTTACTGATAACGTGTCTTTGGAAACGCTCGATCCAAGCATTTCGATTTGAGGGTCCACTTCCATGTGTCGCAGAATGGTACTTCTGATACGCGAAAAAGAGCTGAGCTGAAGCGATGAGGATCGAGATCGTGCCGTAGACGATACTGACGATGGTGTTCGTGTCTACGCCGCCGACACGGGTGATGGGGTCTGCGCTGATGCAATGCATGGGTGGATACGAGAAGAATGAACTGCGAATTTCTGTCGGAAGGATAAAACACATTTTGGTCTGGACAAGAGCAGTTCTTCAACACGTTTTATAAGTGGCTTGACCGCAAGAATGGCGAGGCATCGCAGCGATGCTTCACATGTTGTCTATCGGCTAGGCAGCAAAGAGGATTGCATTCCACTTCTTTCTACACCGGACAGCAATCCTCTACGTTACTCATACTGCCTCGTATGATCGTCGCATGTAACTGCATCCTCGGAAGCGGCCGATTAGGATGTTGCGACATGCCGTTCAGTAATACAAGGCACGATGTACGGCCTGGTCAGAAGTTTTTCCAATCGGAAAAGAGCACGCGAGATATTTCGCTTTGCATGCCAATTCATAATAATGCTGCATGAAAATGTTGAGCATGGAAGATCCTTGTGGCCATACCGATCAACCACAATGCAGCCCGCGGTGCGACACTGGCCGCATTGTCGACGAAAACAAGCGCAGCTGGTGATTCTTGGATTGTGCCAACAACTTGTGTGGCAGCGCTTCCGCGGTAGACAGAGCCGGCTAAACAGGCATTAGACGCCGACCGCCAGGGCAGAGCCCTATATCGTTTTGTCAAATTCGACACAAAATTGCATGCGAATCATGTAAAACAGGATGCGACGCCTCAACCCGCATTTTCGGGGTGGCGCTTCCGTCCACAGCAGCGCCGTTAAGCATACCTAGGTACCGCGTTTTTTGGAGTCGGACACAGCAGTTCATATCCGGCCAAAACACCGAAGCACAACATCGACCCTCGACTAAACATTGCGCGTTTTTTTTTTTTCACAGAAGTCCTGGACATGAACAAACCTTCGTTTTTTTCAGTGGCCTCGGAAGTTTCGCACTAACGCAGTATAACTGACCTGTTCTCGATGCTGCCCAGATGTGCCCCGCTGCCCCACGACCCCGCACTAGTCAACGCGCCTAGTCGTCACACACACATGGGCAGTGTGGCGTCTTTTCATCTCAACGCTGCGACAGCGGACATCGCCCTATCCGTTCAGGATACCCAGGTAACATTGTTGTTACCCTGCTTCAGTCCCGTTACCCGGTTTGGTTGACAGGCTTAGGATTGAGGCGGGCGTGAGATTGAGCGTGGACGTGATATCCGGCGGCTCTCTTGCACGAACATTGGAGCTGCATGAAATGCTTGAGGGGATTTGCAAATCTCCAAAAGTTTTTCTATCAAAAGATGTTCTACTGGAAAATTATAACTGCACGTGGATTCTGATGTTTCTTGTGCCCACCCGGGCGTGCAGGGCTACTCGACAAGAAACAACGGAACGAAACACGAACTCCAGGTTAAGAAGCGCATTACTAGCGCAAATCGCAGCAGAACTTATTGCAAACATTAGAATACATTTGAGAACGCTTCCGCGTCTTTAATTCTACGAAGAGTCATTGGCAACGGCAGCAACGAGAATTATTCCTGGTACCACAGCGCAACGCGAGATGTACTGTCTTACTGTTTTGCGGTACTGTTCGATGGCAGGCTAAGAATCGAGTTGCCATGCGAGAGGTACGACAGTGTCATCTGCTGTGCGAGGCCAAGTGCCACCATGAAACCTATTATTACAAGAAAGGCATCATCCTTACAAGCCCTTCGACTTACTCTCAGAGACTCTCCTGTCTAGCCTCCAGGAGTCGCCAACATCCACCAGCGCCGAAGTATATAACTACACGCAGGCCTCTCGGCTATCAATATTTCCCGCGACACCAATATATGACCACTACCCTATAGTGTTGCCCAATCGTTGGTATTCATCAGCCATGGCATCGCAAACGATCGGTGGCGCTCCGTCCGCTCTCCAGCGAGAGATGATGCATGCGATGCTTTCTGCCAGGGCAAGTGGCCTGGGCAGCCACACACGTATCATAGCAGGAGTCCAGGCTGTCAACACGCATGACATATACAATACCCGGTACGAAAACGATTATGCCGCTTCTGATGATGCGAATCGCTCTATTCACGGACTATTGCGGCACTACGAAAGCCTCTCCTCGCAAGACGTGCAGCGGTTGCGAACAATCGCGATGAATGCTACTACAACCATCTCGCGCTGGCTCGATGAGCTAGGTAAGCGAAGCTGTTCATCACCCTCCAGCAGAACTGACATTGAGAAGTTATTGCGGGCCAAGCGGAATTATCCGGCACTGCTATGAGCACGCCAATCAGCCGTAGCAGTTCGATTGTGGCTTCACCAAACCATGATAAGTACACCATACAACGAGGTGTTTTCGAACGGGAATGTGTTAACTGCACTTCTGGCCACAAAAGTGAGACGACACTGCGCAATCATCTTATTAGAGAGCACTCAACAGATCTCGGCTGGGGTAGTCCTTTCCCTACCTGCCCTGATCGGCGCTGCGGGGTTTCATTCTCCGACATCAACTCCGCTGCCGGTCACATTCTCGCCCAGCATACGAACCCACCGAGCCACCCGTCATCGGGACGTACTGTCAGAGGCCGAGCTCTTTCATCTGTCTCGACTCCTGCATCGAGCCCAGCCTCACTTTTCGGCGGGCAGAACAATCATAGAGAACGGGCCTACCAGAACAGCGATCAAGGTCTCTATGCGGGCGGAGCCTCCTCACATCTCGCTTGGCCCTACGGGAACCAGGGTCCACAACATCAGCCTGCTTGGAATCAGGCCGCCAATCAGCAGCTCACCTATCGCCAGCCCATCAATTCGCAGCACGGGATGCAAGCACTCATGCCGGAGCCCTTCAACACTAGAAACCCGCATCCTCTTGCTCCGGCTGACGCAGCTGCTCAAATTCAAGCTCCAGACTATTACAACCACTATCATCTGTATCATCCGGTCTGACCACGCGGAACACGTACCTTTCGTTTGTCGTCTCTGGTTATTGCCAACACAAGCAACGGGCATGAGTAAGACATGCCTGCTGAGGAAGGGAGGTATGAGTCACAAGTTGTGCATTTGCGTTTGCGTATTGGCCGGGCGGCTATCTTAACGTGTATACGATACTTGCTTAGTCGCAATCGATTTTTGGTCCTTTGTCTGTCACAGGCGGAAATCAGGCCACGTGTCGAGCCGTTGAGGCCGGCGGGCGCATCTGACTGCCGCAGCGGCGTTGCCGTAATAGATTGGGTGGGCCCCGGCACATTTTCGCCTCATTGATTCTTCTTCGCGTTTGCTCTCACCATTAAGATAACTAGACAACACCCGACTCCGTCCCTTTCAAGTTACTTCTCTCGAGCCATTCTGTAGTTGCAATCCTAGCTAGATAGCTTGTCTACGGACGATGAGAGAGCGGCTCATTTGCGGCATTCTAGACCAGGTACACACGGCGCCGTTCAAAGGTACACGGCCTACATCGGTGACGATCGGTCAGTACTTCTGTTTGCAGTGAGAGACGCATGAAACGCAGGAGATACGACCTGAGCGCGCAGCTGACAACCCATTGGCTGAGTTGTTAGCCGGTTACCAGTCCAATATACGGCAGGCTGACGGAACATCGGCTGCGCGTCGGAACATCGGTTAAAGCGTGGGTTCAAGCAAGAGCAGGGCGGCTGTGACGACGAGCTGTTGTCACGCGGGCTGTTCTGTGCCTCAAAAGACCTGCCATGCAATTATGCTGTGAGCGATCGCGTAGGCCTCTCATGCGGATGGTATCCACACGAAAATGGTCCTTTCGCTTCCTAGCGTATCATGTATGCGGCGTGCGCCAGGCTCTCCCTCGCTGAGTAGCGGCTACCACATGATCCTAGGGTTGTCTTACAGCAGGCCGCATCGGCCAACGAGAACCTGCCACTTGTATTATGCGAATCCTTCAAAGCCGTCTTCGGAGATGAAGGCGAGAGGCCTTGCCGTCAGACAGGACTGCATCCATGCCACTTGGCGCCCAACAAGCCGGAAATGAAGCTAGACCGCGGAATGCAGCTGGAGGATCTTTGCATTGTTAGTCGGTTATCGGCATGTCTTCTAAAGTGTTGTTTGGCTGCGAACGTGATGCGTAACAGGGCTCGAGTCAGTGGGCGGGCGCTAAGAGCCTATCGCGACGAGTCTTCCGAGCGAAATGCCCCCACTCTACCTGTACGGCTGCGACTTGGCTGCACCTACCCCAACGCGTCAACCCGAGAGGTCTAAGTGGATGACAATCTGATGGTGATGATGTGCACCCGTACATAGATGCCAGAATCGCGATTGGTCAATGATCCCCGTTCCGGGTCCACGAAAGCTTCCACGAAGAGTAACAAGCCGGGGTTGATTACCTAGGCATACATTTAGCTGTCGCCGACACCAGAGATACTTGACCCTGCTAAAGAAGTATTGAAAGCAATGGCACCGCATCAAGTCGCATACGTTTTCGCTTTCCCAAGGACATCGTGCCGCTAACGCGGTCTAAACATCCGGAATAAGCTGATAGTGCGCTGCCGCAACACGACGCTCCTCAACCATAAGATAGCTCGTTTGTAACCAAAGAAGATTATGTATAAAGTCGCAGCTTAGAGCAAAGCCTACCTCTACGTAATTAAAGCTCTAAATCCATTCGTGCGATAGGCAAACTACCTAGGTAGATGATACCTTGAGCAGGTTAGGTGAAATGCTCAATTTTCGAGTTCTAGTCGGTGCCAGAGCCTGACGTTCGCCTCGCATGTCTTTTTGTCATGCTAGAAATGTCTCATGAAGCCGTTTGACATATGACGACAGATGCAGCCTTATGCCCTGGGATATAGGGCCCCGTTCTCGGCACTGTCGTGGTTAAAGCTAGGCCCATTGAATTGACCGTGCCGCGTGCTGTTTGGATACATTTGTAATTATCCTAACTTATTCCTTTTACTTATCTACTAGCGCAGCTGAACTAGCGATGTGTGGATTATACTGTGCAAATATGGTGTGGTAGCTTCTTATCATTCTACGCTGCGAAGAGCTGTATGCCATGTAGTCAAAAGGACCCTGCTTAGCGGCAGTGGAAGGCCACAGTGACGGCCGCATTGTGTAACTGCCCAGGTGTCCTGCATATACTTGGCCCCTCACTAGTTCGCAGCACTAGGACGCGGCAGATTTACCATGACGCTCTCGCACTGCAGAATTTTGACTATTTTGTGTAGGTAGGAAGGCAGTGAGGCTTCTCGCAGACCCACCAGAATGATGAACGCAGTCGTAGCGAATAGGTATGCGCGATACCTCGTTATGTCACTTATGGCGTCCACGGGTGTTCTCGGCGCACAAGTCAAAGCAGAACGCTTGAGAACAACTGTTACAAGCGCCTGCGAATCTTCTATCTTGTATAGGTGGCTACTTAGCAGAGCCCATCGTAAGAACTCTGCAGGCAGAGAAAAGAATAAATCTAATTCCGCAATGTTTCCATAAGGATGATCATCTGTGAGTTGTGCAACGCGTACAACGTGAATCTGACATGACAAGGGGAGGTCCACGCATGGACCAGCCGGTCAACCCGGACTCAGGCTGAACTGCTGCATGTGCAGGGCGGACTTTGTGTAACTGCAGTGCCACACTCAACAGCAAGCTGACAGGCTACCTGGTCGTGAGGCTCAACTCTTCTGATGATGCCGCCCAATAACAGCGTTGACGACTTGATAATCGAATGCTAAACAACCTGGACACCTGCGCTCGACGTATCCGCTCAGTAATAGCAGTAGTCCCGGCATGCGATTTGCTCCAAGCTTGGGTGAAGAAAGTGACCCATGCAGCAACTCTAGGCACTCATAGAGTACACGCAGAGATTCGGGCTGTAATGATCTACTGCGAGTTGCGATATTGACGCTCCCAAAAGATAGTCCCCTCAGATGTGAGCGACGGTATCAGATGATTCTGAAAGTTTGCACCGGTAACGCGTGAACAAAGGAAGACACTACATCATCGCTATCACTTCCGCTTGACTCGTCTTCGCTGTCGACATGATCGGCCTCAACCCTTTCTGCACCAAGGAGAGGTCTAGTTGCAGAAAAGTAGACAGCTCCTTTGTGAGCTGTGTTCTTACCATTCATCCTTTCGTCATCTTCGCCATCCTCGTCGTCTTTGGCGGCTTCGGCACCTTCCTCGCTGCTTTCTTCGTCGTTGCTTTCCTCGTCGCTACTTTCCTCAGAAGAAGGATATTCGTACTCACCGGGATCTGGGTAGATACGGACAAACCCAACCCGTTCGAAGGCATCATTTTCGACTGCTCTCAGAACCATCCCGCCAAAATGCTGCCCCACACGCGCAGAGTCGCCGAGTTCTTCGCATAGGAACAAGATGGTCAAGTCATGCTCGGACCCTATGGGAGGATTAACAGCTTGCCAATCGAAGTCTCTGGAGACAGTGCATCGGATATCCAAGATCAAGGGGACGTCTGTATCTTGCAAGAGTTTGGCTGCAACATTCTCCCCTAAGATTGGATGCACTGATTTGGGAAGGCTGCAGGCGGGTCCTCGTAGCGTGATACTAGCATCTTTGACTTTTCCCATGTGAGGCATTCCTATGGATGTAAAGGTCACGTCCAGTACTTGCGCAACCTGCTGAAAGGGTCCTTCCCTGATGTAATGATGTACCTTTCCAAATGCAGAGGCCCAAGACCATGTCGGTATGTTATATGTAGAACGAGGTCGAGCATACAAGTTGATGGTCCACCAGAGTAGATCTGGGATGAGTGTGTTCTTCCACATCCCTGCAATGTAGGTATCGTGTGGCCGGATCTGCATAACGCGCAGGACTATAGCAGCAATAGCTGGCAGGCGGTCACTCTCATATGTAAGCTGCAATCCTGAATATTCAGTCACAATGCTATTCCAGTCTGAGAGACTTTTCTTTTGACCAGTGTTCCATCTTGAGTAAGACCACCCGTCTTGTGACTGGAACGAAGAGTTGCATGCCCAGAAGATCTGATGTTCACCGAAATGAACCACGCGTGGCGATAGCTGTTGCTCTTGAAATACCCAAGCTCTGCGCAGGAGTGGCCAATTATCTTGATCTCGGGTTACTGGACGCCCATCGGCGAACCCCGGCAGGGCTTCTCGTACCTGGAAATCGTGATTCTCCAAAGCTCTGGCTTTGAAACGGTCTGAAACAGTCGAGTATATTCCTTTTTGGCTACTGTCTGACCAAGTAGCTGCGACAGTAATCCATGACGCTTCGTAGATATCGCCCATTGTCGCCGCCGCCTCCGCCCAGTCTTCCACATCATCCTGCTTGATACCTTCTGAAAGTTCAGTAATGCGCGATGAACCGTGAGAACGCTTACTTACATAGAGCATCAATCCATAGGAACCGAATACCTACACTGGTACAGATAGATACAGCATCTTGAAACGTTTTCGGTAGTTGATCCACTGCAACTCCGCCAGCAAGTTGCTGGTGAGTAGATTGTTCAAGCTTATATGACAGGCCCTGTGCACCCCAGCAGTGGCTGAGACATGCATACTTACCCTTCTTCCGTGTTTCCTCTCGAAGATAGATACGTGAATCTTCTATCTCGAGCACTCGTTTTGGCAGCGCCGTCTCCAAAGAGATTTGACATTCTGGGTGTGTTTCCGCGCACGCGACGAGCCACTGGTTTAACCTTCGAGATGTTTCGCTGGAAGAAGTGCAATCAGGAAGATGCGAATGTGGTCGGGAAACTGCTAGTGATTTCAGAGATAAACCCTCATTAGGACTAATAGTGTCT
The DNA here is from genome assembly GCF_024043145.1 of Alternaria conjuncta. NCBI lineage: Eukaryota > Fungi > Ascomycota > Dothideomycetes > Pleosporales > Pleosporaceae > Alternaria > Alternaria conjuncta. The sequence goes on along the minus strand of NW_026250090.1, from coordinate 3,084,003 downwards.
GATACCCACTCGTCAGTCTATGCTACAATGTTGGCGTAATATTGTGGCTAGTGGGCAGATCACTTACCCCTCGACCAGTCCAACCGCACTGACACCCCACACTCCAAGTACTGGCGTACATGCTCCTCCGCAGCATCGGTCGCCGTAACTGGCTCTTTTCTGGTACCTGCGCCTTCCTCTTTTGCTCTTTTACGGACCGGTTCAAGGAAGAACGCGATCCTCAGACAAGAGGAATCTATTGCATAGTTTCTACATGTGAATGCAACATCACAATCATCCAATGGCAGTCGGTCCTGTCTAAAAGTTGTGACAGCATCATGTATGAGCGCGCATCCCTTACAACCCGCGGCAGCACCCCTTGCTACATTGCTACTAGTGGTGCGCAAAGAGAAGTCCGCAGAGGCCGGGTCTTTGGGTGTTCGATTCGAGTAGAGGAAGTCGGCGAAGCCGCTGCAGGGCAGGCGTGTAATCACATTGCCTGTGGAGGTCGTCCAGTCGATTTTGTCCTCTTCTAGGTGAGCGTCGGTCGTGTCCATGAGGGTCGGTCTTCAAAGTCATCTAGTCCACGACCAGAGAATGCGCGAACGCCGAGAATACGGTTTATCGACGAGGGCAGGCTGCAGATACATCAGGCTGCCAAGCAGCGGGGTTCAGACTGCCGCTGAGACATAAAGTGGGTGGCTTACACAAGGCTGGTGGGACCAGCCAATGGACCATGCCCAGGTGCCATTCCCACTCTAAGTACGATGTCTCCAAAGAGCAACGCAAATGCATTAAAATGCGTTCATGCTGAGAAGACACAGGTCGACGCTAGATGGTGCTGGAATCATTTTTTACATTAGGTAAATGTTTCGCATACCGCAGCTGATTGACAACGCGTGATGCGACCCCGTCGCCTGGTAAATCGACCAACTCTGTTGCTTTACTCGAGCGTGGCAATAAACCCTCAAAATCCACTCTATATGCCGGTCAAAAGTTTCGCATGCAACAACAAAAGCAGTACGAGACCTCACACACCACGTTAATTCACCGGGGCCATCCGACACTGGATCTCCACGTCGCTGGCTCCGCTTGCTTCATCAGTGATTAGTCCAGGCCGGGCCATCGCCTTTCTTCAATGAACATCAGAAAACATACCTCGATGGTTGGCTTTGCAAAATTTTCGATATTCGAAGAAGAGATTTGCCGATGCGATGGCGATGGAGACTGCGCCGTAAGCGACGCCGGCAATGGTGTTCGCACTGACACCGCTGTCGGGGGTTGCGTGCGGGCAGCTCATGAAGAAAGATCAGAACACGGGGTTTTCCAGTTTTTGAAAATGAGAGAGGATGAGCTCACAACTTAAACAGAAACACAATGACTCTACGAAAGCGAGTCGAGGCTTGATTTATACCAGTATCATCTCAAAGAGCGTTGCAAGCAGGATTGATGATTATGGTGCCGGTGAGTGCACACGCTGGAACTTTGAAACTTTCGAGTTCTTCGGTTCAATCGCTCAAATATCAACCTGTTCTATTTTTAGGCTATGCATACGCGCTTGCGTGGCCTTGCCTTTCCCCTACATGATCTTGCATGATCACCACAGGCTAGGGGCCTGTGTTGCTTAGAGCGTTCGAATGGCCTCAGTGGGACTGACCGAGCAAGAACATATCGGATGCAAAAGACACATTTCCGGAAGGTGACACCCCATGAGTATTACGCCAATCTTTCCTGCGCCCTGAAACAGATGCGGTAATCTAGATGCGGATGCGCCCGACACGATCTCCAGACGGAAATGCGCGTTCAATCCCAGTTGGGTCAGGTCGCCATCGGAGCCGGTAAAGGGTGAGCCGGCAGGCACGTGGCAGGGTAAACTACGTTCCACTTTTTCTTTTTCGCGCGCTTTACCTTTCCGGGTCCTCAACAACGTTTGACAGCGACTTCAGCAAGCCTCTGACTGCACTTCTGTTCTCGTGCCTAGAGGCGCTACAGTCAAACGACCCTTGAATCTCAGACTCGACTTGAGCCGTCTATGCTTCGAGATCTGCGGCATCTACTATAATACACTACAATCAAGACATTAAGCCGTGCATTTCGTTGACTTTTACAGTGGTCGCTCTTAATCCAGCAATAATTTCGCATCAGTTCGCGCATGCTTTCCAAGGTTTTGTGCGCTATCGTCACAAATTCGCAAAGGTACATCAACTTTTCCGGAATGAAGCTAAGGCGAATGTTTGCCCAGGCCTGCCAGTCCTTGACAGCGGCAGTCGGCGTCTATTTCCCACAGTCTTAATGACGTATCCTCGGGTTGAGTAGCATGACGAAGCCAGTGATGTCTGTAGCCCCGTCAAACTGGCGGGGGATGCAACGATTATCATATCGCAACGCCCTCGCGCCCGTGAAAACGCCCATGGAAACGCCCATGGAAACGTCCGTCTCCGGCTGAACATTCCGATTCGCTCGCCTCCGGATTAGGGCTGCATCGTGTGATCTCACCAAATCTCATCGCTCGATATCCATGCTGGCGATATTACCTAGGTAGGCACTGTATCCGACATCCCCCGTCACGATGCTTACCTTATGAGCATTCCCGGAACTTGCTTCTTCGGGTATGCGCAAACGTACTAACCTTTGGAGAACGGGCGTGAAGTGAGGCTCTCAGAACTTACGTATTCTGGGCTAACGCTGAAGTCTGGTCAAACAAACTTATGGAACATGCAAGACATGATGTTCGTAACTCCGTTCGTGTTCTTCTAGCGAAAGGTCTACGACTATCAGGCGTGAATTTAGTCGGCTCTCCCGACTGAAGAAAAAGATCTTTATTACAATCCGCTTCACGTGTGCTGAACTCGAAGACTGCAAGTGATTTCTGTAAACGTACGACTTCGACAGATAGAGCCTCACCTGTGAGAAAACATGCCATCACCTGAAGGGTTCCGAATGTCATGGGTATCACTTCTTTCGCCTTTGCCCTTGACCTGAACCATAGGCAAAAGGCTTCTCAAGAATGAGACGATTGCGCCACAGCGAGGAAATCCTCCAGCGCGACGCCATTGGACGTTATGGCGTTTTTCTGTCCGCCGGCATGGCGATGATCTCCAAGCCAGAGGAAGGCATTAAGCTAGGGGCCGTCCAGCCAGGAGTCGTCCAGTCAGGTGCCGTACAGCTAGGCGCCGCCCAGCCAGGAGCTGTCCAGTCAGGAGCCATCAAGCCGTAAGTCACCAAGGACGCACAACGGGCATGCCATGGTGACGGGACGCTTACGCCATAGCGCCGCATACCTGGGACACATGTTCTGGGTCGCTACTCACACCTTGTCGAACGCAGGATGGGAGATCAGGGTCGGTCGTTATCGCTAATCCGGATGGAACCCGTAGCTGCACCATACACAATCAGCATGCGACACCCCTGTCAAATCGAGGATGCCTGTAAACTGCAAGTACTGAGGCAATGTCCCTGGCCATTACTACTAATTCGGGAGTAACCCATAGCTGACCGAAAATTCAACATGCGCTTACCCCTGTCAACTCAAAGTCTCAAACACTGCCCAGGTGTAAAGCACGACACACGCAACCGACACGCACTGAGCGTAACAGGCATGATTTCACACCGTATCAGTGCGGGAGCCGCGCAATATTTGTCCTGGGATCTTCTATCAAAGGTATGGCAGCGCGATTGTACGTACCAGGCTGAGGGCCGCCTACGCAGAGCGCCTGTCTGGATCTCGAGATACGTCTTTTGTTTCCCATGAGGAGCGCCCTGATATTTACACGACCTCGAGTTGCCGCCTTAGAAACAACGTGTGTTCGCGTTTTGCGTCTGCGACGTGTGATTACGAGCTCGTATGTACCCCACATGCAACGCCGTTCTGCCAAAGGTCCAGGTAAGGAAAAGCCATGCCGATCGCCCGTCTGAAACCCAACCGTCAGCCTCTTGGGTCTTCCGTGGACTTTCCGGAAAGGCCTCAAGGAAACAATCCCCCATGGGAAGAAATAGCTGTACCCTACTTCTGAACATTGTGATTTCTCGGCCAATCGAGGAAATGAGGTACTGTTTTGCGATGTTCCCACTAAGGTACGTGTGCACGTTTTCCATACCGGTCTGTTTCCGGACCTTTGACTGCGTGTATATATCCTACGGTGTCTCCTCGTATGTAGTTCTTTCCAATGCCGCAGTACTCTTTTCATAGCATCCGCTATTACCTCTCAGTCCTTTTGCCATTTGCTCGGTCTTGTCTCTTATCTATCCTCACGCCCTCTAACCGCAATATACACTCATTCACTCCTACATTTATTCGTGCTGCCTTCGCACTCGCTTCGGAGACGACCAATACATATTCTGCAGTATGCCAACTCGACAGAAGACACGCGGACGGCCAACGATGAAGTTGGTCGTCGTAGACTGCGCCTTCGCCCAAGATTGCAAGTGCTCCCAAAAGGGATACCTGAAGCAGGGTTGGATGAAGAAACATCTCAAGAAGGAGCATCCAGATGCTCTATGCTTGGCAGTGAGCGCAGGTTACTGTCCCCCATGTAACCGATCCAACTTCGAGAGCAAGGCGCAGTTCATCGAACATTTCATGACTGCCCACGTGCGCGCACTCGTATCGTTCTCGAGGTCACCCGCTATCAGTTCTCGCCTTCTGTCAGCAGCTCCGAGTCCTTCGATGCGCGAAGCAACCAACCCTCATCCGTCATACCCAGGACAGATTCCCGACAACCAGGGTATCGGCCTACCGGACTCGACGATAGTCACGCAGCAAAGGCCTGCCGATATCGCCAATAAGGGGCGAGCCTGGAACGATGGCACATCTAGGTCGTGGATGGGGCATCCTTCAACTTCGACAATCCCGTACTCGAACGCCCCGATGGCCTTCTCGTATGTACCTCCGGCCGATCTACCCGAATACACATGTCCGACAACACAACGGCCCTTGCCCCCAGCGCCGGCGGGTCGCAACACCGGGAACGAGTTCCAGGGGTACGCCCGTTATCCCGACCAAGGCGGTCATATCAGTCCTCAAGGACCAAGTTGGCAAGGATGGCAGGGATGGCAGTAGCGCCTTGCTATCTCCCCGGGGAGCATTGAGTCCATACAGCAAGAGATCCTACTCAGCAACTCAGCACCATGGAGATGCAACACAGTTCTTTGTCGCTCAAGTCACATCAAGCCGTATAAATGCAGTCCTGTGGGGTCGTGCTGTACGTTGGTGGAATAATGATGTCGCCTCTCTTGCTTTACATTTTCTCTTCTTGTATTCTTCGACTCTTTCTAATAGGCTTTGCTCTCAGGTCCTCGGCGCGTGTTTTCTTTGGTCCGTACAAGTCCATAGTGACACTAAAAATACTAGAAAATGGAGCGATAAAACCCACTCGTCGTGTCTTGCTCCTTCACAGTGACTGACCTCACCACCTCTCCATTGCCCCGCATCTCCGTTACCCTACCTACTCCTACTGCGCCTTCTTCGCCTTCGCCTGCCCACCTCTAAACCCCATACCGTAAACATACACCAGACTGCCGCCTAGGTACGCCGCGAACATAGTCGCCGGCAGCGCAATGACACTGCTGACCAGGATATTGGTATCGCTCGGCACCATGCCGGGGTTGCTCCTCCTTGTCCACCAGTTGAACGCCGCACCCAACACCGTCACGTCGTTGATAACGGCATGTAGCGCGCCGACCTGTGCCTTCTTCGACTTCAAGCCGTCGCGCTTGACTAGTGGTATGAACTCGTACATTCCGGTCGCGACCGCCGGTGCGGAGAAGAGGAGTGTGAGGAGCGTGGTGTAGTAGGAGAGGAGGGGGAAGATGGACGGGTTTATAGCGATGTCGAAGGTTTTGACTGCGGATTGGTGTGTTAGATATGTGATCAGATGGAAGGACCTTGGGAGGGTTGGGGGAGGACTTACAGGTTGAGGCTACGGCGCCGGCAGTTGGCGCATACTTGGAGAGGAAGTAGACGGCATCCAGAGCACCTGTGAGGAAGGTGGTCGTGATGGGGAAGTGCACTGTCGCAGGGTGTGTTGGGTGGCTCATCTTGATTCTGGATGTTGATTGCAATTGCGAATGATTTTACTGGGCGATGGGCGGATGGATGAAGGTATATTTCACGTCGCAGGAAGATGGACTGTGTGCGCCGCAACTGCAGCGGAGAGCCGGACGCCTCGTGCCCCGTGCAAACGCGCAAACATCTTCGGCTTACGCTGTGTCGTCATGGACTCCGGACTCAGAGAGGCGTGCCGCGAGGGGGTGGAACACACACGCGACTGGCTCGCGTGGGGCGGGCGGATCTCGGGAGGCCCGTCAGCGCTATCCCGATGCTGTGATTGGTTGACCACGACGATTTGGGTACTCCGACTCGGACTCCCGAACACCTCGAATTCATTCTCTACACTGAACTTCCCTATGTAGGAAGTCCTTCATGAACCCGAGAGATCTCAATTAACGCTGTTCGGTCCTTCGTGTTCATTGAGAACCTCCCGGACGCGTCGGGAATGGAGCAGACGCCGGGACGCGCCAGTTCACCGCCTTCCTCAAGTTCATGTTATCCGTTGGCCTTTACTATCTCGTTTCTTCACATTTACACCCAATCCACTTCGCATTGAAGGGTCCAGTCGAAATCATCCGCTGCGGGCCCTAGTGATACAAGTCAAGCTAGTGAGCGTTCTCGGTAGCCATATTACTTTTACGACGTGATGTTGATACCAGAACAGTGCACTAAGTATGACATAGCCTAGGAACGAGTCTTTCGAACACATTTTCTTCACGACACCATGACAAGGTATTGTCCAGAACCCTAATGGCGCATACCATGATGGAGCAATAGAGTGGAAGATGATCCAGGCAGCAGATGACGATTTGATCCACCACGCCATGATGGACGCATGTCTTTGTGACACCCAGATGACGATGTCTGATCTTGAACTCAAAGTTACTCCGCTGACGATAAACGTTACTACCCTGCTCTCGGAATGAAAATGACGTGCTGGTCACAGCCGTGAGGCGCTGAAACGCCGAACACCCGTTCCACAGCCAGCAAACCTTGTGCGCAACCTTATGCGGGTGATTCGGAAGTGACGATAGCTAGAGTTTCCTCCAAGCCGTTGAGTGCTGTGTGAATTATGGAAATTTGATGTGTAAGGTCATTGTTGTTGGGATAGAGAAGAAGTGTCGCTGAGGTAGATTCATGCGAGATCGCCCGGCTGTCCGCGCTGCTGCAGGGACAGACGATGGTGCAAACCCTTAGTCAGAGAACGAAGGAGCCATGGCGGTACTTCCCATTATCTGATGTCGTATAAGCCGAGGTATACAAATACCTTTCCCAATTCCATGAATGACGCTCGTCGCCAAATGGTGGAGGACCCTCCGATGACATTTGTAATCCTGGACCAACTAGGCTTCGAGTTCGAGTAGCATGACTTTCTACGTATCTGGGTGCTGGGAATACTTGCTACATAGCTCTGGCCTCTCGGAAACATGTCCTGGTCAACCTCTAGCTTGACGCCGTCCAGGTGACTCGAGAACTCGCCGTCGCGTCCGGCTTGAGCGTGGTAGACGCCAATCGCCACGCACGTGTCCGCGGGTTAATGGACAGGTTCAGTCGGAACTTCCGCCTTCACCGTATGTATATCCATGCGATACTGCATTTGTAGGTATGTGAAGCGGAAGTTACCTACCTAGGTAGGTACCAACGGCAAGTCGACGCGACGGCAAACAGCGGAGAAAAACCAGTGCGGGGTCGATCACCACGAAGCCTGCCGCGATCCCCCATACATACATCCCATCTCCACAACACCACGCGCAGCCGGCCGTTCCCGCTTACCACAGCGCGACACACACGTGCGTGAAAGCGAATGCGAAGCTGCCGAAGTTTGTATTGTGGTTTTCGATACACTAACACGGCGGCGTAGCGGCAAAACAAAGTGCGAACATGGCGATCGGTCAGGCGCTACTTGCCCTGAACGTTCAGGGCGCAGGTCCGAGCCTGTCACAGCGATCATTTTGCGCCACCAGACTCCACAAGCAACTTTTAGGAGGATGATGAGTTCGGGGTTGGAGCTTGTAAGACCGAGTCATGCGTCGTACCTGACAGCCGGTAGCTCGCGATCTACACGGCGCGGTGCTCGAAAGACTCAGGATGGCTGGTTCTGGGAGTTGTGCTAGGTGCCTTGGAATGGCGGAAGCGCTCAGGGAGTGAAGTGGAGTCATTGGCAGGGTCGTGTATGTATAAAATGCGTCGTCGCCTTGATGAGATACTTGTTGTTGAGGATCAAGACATCTGATCATCATGAAGCTCTCTACCTTTGCCATTGCCGCTCTCGCCGCACCCTTCGTTCAGGCTGCCCCAACTGACATTCGCGAACTCGCAAACAGGCAAACAAAACCCAAAGAACTCAGTATGATAAACCAGCCGTATGCGCCATGATCGCTTGCTTACCCCCAGCAGTTCAGCCTGAGTTCTACCCAGTCCTACAACGCTACACCAGATACGCCGTCGCCTCCCTCGCCACCTTCGTCTACGGCTTCGGAACCTGCAAAAGCCCTCCCTTTGGCTCAAAACTCGTCCGGAAAGTCGTGTCCGACATTGTAAACGACACCCAAGTCGCCGTCTTCCAAGATGACGCCGCCAAAGAATTCATCGTCTCCTTCGCTGGGTCATCTTCACTACAGGATTTCGGGACAGACTTCAACTTCTTCTTCATGCCCTTCGATTCAGCACCGGGCTGCACGGGTTGCCAAGTCCACGGCGGTGTTTTGAAAGGCTGGCGATCCGTCCAGGCTGGTGTTATCCAGGCCCTTGCGGAACTACGTGCTGAGCAGCCGTCCTACTCCACCATCATCACGGGCCACAGCCTAGGAGGTGGTCTCGCAAGTATTGCGTACACGGACCTCAAAGCCAACGGCGTACCAATCAAAATCGCATACACCATGGGCTCTCTGCGCGTCGGCAACCAACAGTACGCCGACTACACTGACAAGCTGTCTGGCGCGAGCGATACCAACCTCGGCACTCTCATCCGCATTACGCATCGCATCGACGGCGTACCCGGGCTACCGCTCACGCCCATGGGTTTCGTACATACGCGCACTGAGATCTACGAGCAAGACACTGCACCCATTCTAGGAACCCAGAGTGCTGGAACAACGTACCGCTGCTTTGGCCAGGAAGCACCGGATTGCAATAAGGGATCTGCTACTGGGTTTATCAACCAGGACCATTTGGTGTATACTGAGATTAATATGACTGACGGCGCGCAATGCAATAACTGATGGTTTGATGGTCGGGAGGAGAGGAGATGACGATATTCATGATGATGTATGCTTGAAATGTAACCTTAATTTTTGTTTCTACCAATACAATACACTATTGTACTAGGACCGAGAGTTCTCATTCATTTTGGTTCGTTCTAACTCGCTCATAAGTACGCTCGAATGCCCAGAATCATAGGTTCCTCAGTCTGGCCCGAGTAATAATCGACTGGTCCAGCGTCGCCATGATTGCTCGACCATCTGCATCAGCCTGGAGCGCCTCACACGCCATACTCAACGGAAAACCAGCTGACGAGATACCATACAGCATAAAGTCTTCCTGCAGCAGATACTCCATGCTCTTGTAAATGCAAGTACTGAGATCCAGGCACTCCTCCCGCAACGCTTCGGGGCTGTATGCCACATCATCATGCACTACATGCTTTAGATTTGGAAACCGTTTCATGAGGCCCTGGATCTCCTTGAGGCAGAGGAGCTGGAAAGCCCAGAAGTAGACGAATACGTTGGCGATACCGAGGCTTGGGTACCATAGCGACTCGTAGGTGCCGCCGAGATCGCGCTCTACGCTCTGTCGACAGGAGATTGGTTCTAGGGTGTTCGCTAGAAAGCCACTGTGCCAGTTCCTGAGTTGTGCTATACTGCCCATGAGCTCTATGATGAGTTGATTGGCTGACCCAGCTGTGCCGACGGCAGCGGCGTCGGGGGAAGTAGGCAGTACGACGTCGATCTTCTCCAGGAGACCTGGAATGTGTGCTGCGACACCTAGAAGACTCTGTAGTGGAGCACCTTTGTGGTGTTGGAAGGGCAGTGTAAGCCAGGAACCATCTGCGAAGAACGTCGATTTGCGAAGTATGAAGGCTTTGAGTACCTAGCACATACAGATATTAGATTAGAGATGATGTTTACGTGACGTTGTACTTACTAGAAGCGGTCTGAAGCCCATGAGCATAGTATGCTCTATGCCCGATGCAAAGAGCTCTGGCGGCATGAGTTGAAACATCTTGCTGACGCCTTCAACATGTATCAGCCAACTAGACTCTTGGGTTGGCGACAGCACCTGTCATATGTCATTAGCCTTTGCTTGAACTGAATGACTCAAAAGACAGCCAGAAAGATCGTTTGACAGTCATCCAAGAGATAGGCGAGATTACCTCTGTCAGTGCCAAACACATAACTGCGGCTACAAGTTCGCTCCTGTAAGTGTCTCCCACAGCTGCAAGACTTTCTCCCAAGAGACGGAGACTATCCTCGTATTGTGCGACTACTGCATTGAGACAGTCTTTACGCTCTCGATATGCGGTGATAGCAAGTGCCAAAGCGCTCACGGCCGAGTATAAACACTGAGAATACGGTCCAGTCATATCGGCAGTCAGTTCGGGGAGGGCCTTGGCCCAAGAGCCACAAAACCATGAGCATTGTTCAGATGCATGTGTCGCATTACATGGTAGCTCTTGGACGGGGATGAAATTGCGCAAGATCAACGATACTTTCTCTCGGATGATGGAAGCATCTGGAGGAAATGGACCATGCGAAGGTGGTAAGTCGCTGGACGTGAAGGTGGCCTGCTGGGGAAGTCTAGTCGACTCGTCTTTAGCCTGAGTACAACCCGATTCGGCATCGGAAGGACATTGCGCATCCACTGGGAGAGGAAGCTTTGTCCGCGGAGCCGATTTCGGACGCGCCCTTGGCTTTACTGCCGTTTTGGTCGCGTCGAAGGGTACAAATAAGGCGTCCGGGTACCCTTCGCATGTTCGCTTACTGAAAACACATTGAGTGCATGCTGGACGCTTGCCATCGCACTGTATAATAGCAGATAAGATCAGCACATACATCCCGAAATCAAGGAAACATGCATACATACCTGAAGTTTTCGTTTGCGGCAAGTATCACAGAGGTTCTTTTTCCTGACCTTCATGGCAGAGGTACGCGTCCGTGAGGGAACGCGATATGTTACCGCAACCGGAAGGTATCGATTGGCTTCGGGGTTTTGCTGCCGAATTGAATAGCCTAGGGTGGGGCACTACCATGAAATCTGGTATAGGATGGAAATAGCTAGGGATGCGTTGACGCAGCGCGGAGGGTGGCAGCTGAGACAGCGCCCAGCAATGATGTAGGTGTTGTGTTCATCCAATGAGAGAAGGACATGTGGGTCGGAGTTCGCTCCTTCGTTGGGCTTAGCGCTTGCGGCGACGACGCTACTACCCCAGGTATCGTCCGTTGCGTTTCTACACTCTACCAGAACTCATCAGATCATGCGAAAATTCTGTCTTGCTGATTAACGTTGCTGATCAGGTAATCATCGCACCGTTCGCCGATGTGCGAATTGCCCTAGGCTGGATGTCACGATGGCTTTCATTCATGGCGCGGCTTGGTATAAAGCCAACTACTGCGTGCCATTGCATGTAAGATTGACACCCAGGCAGTAATCATTTATCACTCTGCTATTCGACAAACGTTACATATCTCTATCACAATCATGTCAGCCTCCACCTTCAAGAACAAAGTCACCATCACCCACATCGGCACCGCCACCGCCATCCTCGACATCGACGGCATCACCTTCCTCACCGACCCCTTCTTCTCCCCCGCTGGCACCGAGTTCAACGGATCCGCAGCCATTCTCAAAGTCCATGAAGACCCAGCTCTGAAGTTAGACCAACTACCCCACATCGACGCCATCCTCCTAAGCCATGAGAACCACCCCGACAACCTCGATGACTTAGGACGCCGACTCGTCGATGGCCGCCACGTCGTCACCACCAACGATGGCGCGAAGAATCTCGCGCCCCGGCCGAGCGTCCTCGGGTTCAGTGACTGGCAAGAAAGGGATGTGCGCATCGCAGGAACAACATTCCACATCACTGCTACACCCTGCAAGCACTGGCCCGGACACGAATGCGTCGGCTTCGTCCTGCACACCGAAAGCTTCGGCGTCGCAGCAGACGGCCGTCCAAACGCAATCTACTTCTCCGGCGACACAGTCTACATTGAAGAGCTCGCGAAGATTGCGGAAAAGTACCACATCACTGTCGCTATCATGAACTGTGGCAAAGCGACCTTCTACGAGTTCACCGAAGAAGGTAAACCGGGGCAGCCAGGCGATGCCTTACAGATTACTATGGATGGTCGGCAGGCGGCTCATCTTCTTAAGGATCTGAAGGCTGATGTGCTGGTGCCTATGCATTATGAGTCGTGGGATCATTTTAAGCAGGGTGGTGATGGGCTTGCGCGGGAATTCGAGGAGGAGGGGGTTTTGGAGAGGGTGAGGTGGTTGAAGCCTGGTGAGGCTGTGGCGATTAATTGAGTTGCTGGCGGAGAGAGAAGGCTGTGATAGTGTGTTCGGAGATGGATTAGTAGTAGTTGAGCCTTGCATGGTTCGAGAGTGGTAGAATGTTGTAGTGATAATGAATACATTTGTACTGTATCTTGAAGTAGCCAAATCTTCTCTTGATCTCAACACCTCGCTTTCTTTCCAGCTCGAGAGAAGAGTGATTGACGATCCAAGCAACACGCACATGTGTCTCTGTAGGCGCACCACCGCACACACAACAGAATCCTCAACCCCAAATCCCGAGACATGTCGGCAGCAGCAACGCAACCCTACGAGAAATTTCTGCATTCTCACAATCTCTTCCGGTGGTCAGAACACCGTCTTCTGTGTATATGTAAATCCCAGTGGGTCGGCTTTTGACACCACATTCAGCCTAGCGCCACAATCATCTAGACCAGGAGTTGGCTCATCTTCGGGCAGAACCATCGTTTAATGCTGATTATCAATCCTTAAAGCTCGCCGATGAGTGAACAAATCTCTCATCTCGTACGTGCAAGTCCGTAATGGGAAAGTATATATAGTTTCGAGTGTCCTGACAATTGGTATCACGCACCCGCTAGAACAGCGCAAGATCGACACTCTCTACTTGGCAATTTTGAACTCAGAGTGAGAGATCATGTTTGGAAGAAAGACCACGGACGACCATGAGGGAAGCCTTTCTCCGGAAACACCAAATCATGGCGAGCCGAAACACGAAGATACCGAATCAGCCACCCTACCATCCTCAAGCACGAGTGTCGAAGAACAACCCGGACACGGAACAATTGCTCAAGAACCACCAGAAGGCGGTTTGATAGCATGGCTAGCAGTCCTGGCATTCTTCCTCGCAATAATGAACACATGGTACTTCCCCTCCCCTCCCCTACACCAACCCACTCCACCCTTGCTAACAACCACCCCCTTTACAGGGGCATGATAATCTCCTTCGGCGTCTTCCAAACCTACTACGTAACCACCCTCCACCAAACGCGCTCCACAATCGCCTGGATCGGCTCCCTCGCCGTCTTCCTCCTCTTCTTCACCGGCATCATCAGCGGGCGCCTCACAGACGCCGGGTTTTACCGCTCTGTCACCTGCACAGGCGCCTTCCTCGTCGTGTTAGGCACATTCATGACATCCCTCAGCGAGACGTACTGGCAAGTTCTGCTCGCACAGGGCGTGTGTACGGGCCTGGGAAACGGGTGTTTGCTTACGCCCATGTCGACGCTTGTTACGAGTTATTTTAAGAGGAGGTTGCCGCTTGTTACGGGGATTGCGGCGTGTGGGAGTGTGACGGGCGGGTTGGTGTATCCGTCTATGGTGAGGACGTTACTGCCCAGTGTGGGGTTTGGGTGGACGTTGAGGGCGATTGGGTTTATTCAGTTGGGGACTTTTGCGGTGGCGTTGGTGGTTGGGCGGCCGAGGAAGGTGGTGAGGAAGAAGGGGCCGCTGGTGGATGTGAGTGTGTTTGGGGAGGGGGCGTTTAATTTGCTGCTTGTGGGGTCTTTTTTGGTAAGTTGTGTTTGGTCTGCCAGTTCCAGATGGTATGGACCCGTTTACTGACAGATCTGCAGGCTTTCCTAGGAGTATTCTTCCCGTTCTTTTTCCTCAGCTCGTACGCGCGTGAGAAGCGGGGGATGTCATACACCGAATCGCTCAACCTCACCCTTGTCTTGAACGGCATCGGCTTCGCAGGTCGACTGTTACCCAGCCTGATCGCCCGATACTGCGGCACGATGAACGTCTACATCACATTCATCTTCTGCTCTGCACTCTGCATGTATACCTGGGTCCCGGTACACTCGACTCCCGGGCTCTACGTGTGGACAACTTTCTACAGTCTGTCTGTAGGTGGAGTTCAGTCACTCTCTCTGGCCATCGTCCCTATCATTATCTCGGATACGTCGAAAATGGGTGCTTCGTTTGGCATTGTGTTCGCGGCTATTGGGATTGGCGCGTTGATAGGCTCGCCTGTCTGTGGTGCTATCATCACGTCGAGTGAAGGCTCGTATACTGGTGCGCAAGCCTTCTCGGGGAGTGTGTTGGTTGCTGGCGGGCTGATCATACTAGCTGCACGCGAAGCGAAGAGGCGGCAGAAACAGGAAGACGTCTGGGTGAAGATGTGAGGGCCGCACATGGGAAATCTGTCAGTTCCTTTATTCTTTTGGTGTTTTGTTATTGTAATTTAGCCTTCATGCGCATTACCAGTTACATGGATGCATTCCTTCCAACCGTGCCACTGCTATGGCCATTCTTCGACGCATCGCTGAGACTAGGGCCTGGAGTGTTTCACTTGTAGTGGTACATTGTTGCGACTGAACCATGCCAATGGCGAGTGTCGTGAGATGGTGCCGTCGAGACGCACGGTCTGTGTTCGATGAAGATAGATGGAGACCCTGAGTTCCACGTGCGGTAGATCCTGTGATAGCGCGTTGTTGTTTACGCGTGGCCCACGTGTCAGACGTCCCGCTTTTACCCTTTGCCCTAGCAACATCAACTGTGCCGGCCGCCTAATTTGGCAACAACACGAGGGGCACTTCCATCGCGACAAGTGAGACACCTCGCGATAAGACTATCGGAGTGACAAGACGACATCAGTCCATGCATAGTAGTCAGCGGAGACACCGTGCGCCGTTCCGACCGATCGACACCCTCACCTCCGCCCAGAAGCCCGCTCTCAAAACCCCAGCGGCCACCGCCCACGCCTACACGTCGGACGACAGCGACTACCCTCACGAACAGTCGACCTCTCTACTCGGCGACTCGAGCAATCTCTTTGACGACTTCGAGAGCCCGGCGGCCCATCCCACACAGAAGGAAGTACTTCAGTCCCGCCTCAAGATGGTGCGTGAGCGAGAGCCTCCCATGGCTCAACCGCCACGCGATGGAAACGCACCCCCGCCTAAGCCTCTACAAGACCTACGAAACCCAGCCCCACAGTTTGGCGAGACAAGCCCGCTGAGAAACCCGCTGAAGAAGGACCGGAGCGAGCAGTTTGCACACCTCTTCAACAAACCCAAGCCAGGCCAGATGCGGCCCGAACACAGCCAGACGACTAAGCTACCGTCTCAATACTCGGCGCCTTCTAGGCCGTCACAGAGCTCAGCCTCGAGTGGTAGCAGGGATACACTCAACCGACCTTTCAAAGTCCCCTCCGCACAGTCAGGTTCGCGCTACAGCACAGCGTCTACCTCATCTACCGGCTCCGACATCTTTGAAATCGATGCCTCGCAGTTTCAGCCCCGCCCGTCTCAAGGCGCCTCAGTACCCATCCCACGGCCATACAACCCAGCACCAAAGACCAGCCATCCTCCCCCGCGACCGATATACTCATCCATGGGCCACGCTGATGGCTTCCAACCGTTGAACAAGGGCGTACACAACCCGCTGCAACAGGCGCGGCAGACAATTATATTGGATGACGAAGACAACTTCGACCCAGACGCGGCTATCCGAGCAGAGGGTGGACGGTTCGGCGAGCCCGACCCGTACGCGTATGTCGACTCTGGTGCGGCAAGCGAGAACATCAAAGCGCTGCTTGAGGGTGCTTTCGAGGAAGACGAGAAGATCCCCAGGACGCGACTTCGTAAGAAGAAGAAGCAGCAAGAGGATGACGCTGGCAATTCCCTGGCAGACCGACTACAAGCGCTCGCCGTCAAGGACGAAGAGGCCAAGGCAGAGGCTGAGCCAGAAGAGGAAGAGGAAGAAGACGATGGAACGGTCGAGGGTCTTAAGGTGAAGCTCCTGCCTCATCAAGTCGACGGTGTCGCGTGGATGATCGAGAAGGAGACCGGAAACCACAACAAGAAGGCCAAACTGCCCAAAGGCGGTATATTGGCAGATGACATGGGTCTGGGAAAGACCGTGCAATCCCTTGCCCTCATCCTGTCTAATCCTCGACCAGAGAAGGGTGTGGAGCCAGAGAACAAGAAGAACAAGATCTCCGACTCCACCGGCAAAGGCACTCTCGTCATCGCTCCTCTGGCTCTGATCAAGCAGTGGGAGGCTGAGATCAAGAGCAAGGTCGCCAAGTCGCACGCCCTCAAAGTCCTCGTACACCACGGCCCCAACCGGACAGAATCTGCCGAGAAGCTAAAGCAGTATGACGTCGTCATCACTACCTTCAACAGCCTGGCTACCGACTTTGCGAAATGCGGCGATGGCCCTGACGGTCTGAAGAAGGGCTGCTTCGCCGTCTCTTGGTATCGCATCATGCTGGACGAGGCACATACCATCAAGAACCGTACGACCAAGATGGCCAAAGCTTGCTACGAGCTTCGTTCACATTACCGATGGTGCCTTACCGGTACACCAATGCAGAACAACATCGACGAGCTACAGAGTCTGATCAAG
The DNA here is from genome assembly GCF_024043145.1 of Alternaria conjuncta. Taxonomy (NCBI): domain Eukaryota; kingdom Fungi; phylum Ascomycota; class Dothideomycetes; order Pleosporales; family Pleosporaceae; genus Alternaria; species Alternaria conjuncta. Next base: position 3,067,091 of record NW_026250090.1, on the reverse strand, counting down.
TTCCTCCGCATCCAACCGTACTGTGAGCTCTCTTCCTGGAAGGAGTCTATCGCGCAGCCAATGAAGAATGGTCGCGGTAATCTTGCTATGAAGCGACTCCAAGTCTTCCTGCGTGCTTTCATGAAGCGTCGTACAAAGGATGTGCTACGGAAGGAGGGTGCGTTGAACTTTGGCGGCAAAGCCAAGGAGGGCGAGGAGCGGCCAGCCTTCCACATCGTTGCGAGAAACGTCGAGACCATCATAGGAGAGTTCACGAACAAGGAGCGCATCTTTTACGACCGGCTACGAGACCGTACACAAGCCCGTCTCGATGAGATGATGGGCGGCGAGAAGCAAGATTATATTGGAGCGTTGGTGTTGCTACTTCGTCTGCGCCAGGCTTGCAATCATCCCAACCTGACGAAGAGCAACGTCAAGGATGACAAGGATGCTTTGACAACCGGCTCAAAGTCGAATGCTGCAGCTGGTCTTCAAACTCCGCGAAAGGCTGCCAAGGATGACGCCGATGATCTTGCAGATCTCTTGGGTGGTCTTAGTGTGGCGACCAAGCGCTGTGATATCTGCCAAAACACCCTCAATAGTGATAATACAGCTGCTGGCGGAGTACGATGTACAGAGTGCGAGGAAGATCTGAATGGATCTGTCAAGAAGAAGTAAGTCAGCATCTAGCGAAGTCACATTCATGGATCATGCTAACTATCCATAGGCACAAGTCGAAGAAGCACCGCAAACACAAGCACAAGGACGGCAAGAGCAAGAAGCACCGGCAACCGAAGCCAGTCTTGGATTCCGACGACGAAGAAGAGGCCCCACAATCGACCGCCGCAAAGCATTCTCGCAACCGTCGCGTCGTTGTCGACAGTGACGACGAAGAAGAGGAAGGCGAGTGGCTCGTCCCGGAAGATCAACAGCAGGCTGAAGACCTGGGCAAGGCTGGCGGTACCGATGACGAGAATGCAGAAGGTGGCGGCGATACTCTTGCTACCGTAGACTCAGACGCATCCGAGACTGAAGATGAGAGCAGGAGCAACCTTGACTCATTCGTCGTTCACGATACCGACAGCGAAGATGGAGCGCCTGTAGCTCGTAAGAAGCTGGCCAAGAAGCCACAAAAAGTCATCAGCCTCGACTCCGACGACGAGGAGGCTGACAGCGAGAGCGACAGCGGCAGTGATAGTGGCTCAGACGACTCCGCAACCGACTCCGAAGATGACAACTCAGATTCCGACCCCGAAGCCTCAGACTCCTCAACCTCAGGCGCTTCCTACAACGCCTCCTCCCTCGTCCCCTCCACCAAAATCCGCCAACTCCTCGCCATCCTCGAAAAAGAAACAGGCGAACACAAAGTCATTGTCTTCTCCCAGTTCACATCCATGCTCGACCTCATCGAACCCTTCCTCAAGCGCGCAGGCTACAACTTCACCCGCTATGACGGCAGCATGCGCAACGACCTCCGCGAAGCCAGTCTGCAGAAGCTGCGTGAAGACAAGCGCACGCGTGTTTTGCTGTGTAGTTTGAAGTGCGGGAGTCTGGGGCTTAATCTCACGGCTGCTAGTCGGGTGGTTATTATGGAGCCGTTTTGGAATCCGGTATGTACTTGCTCACTCACCTCTTCCTTCTCAAAGACTACTCGCTGACACAATGATCCAACAGTTCGTAGAAGAACAAGCAATAGACCGCGTCCACCGCCTCAACCAAACCGTCGACGTAACCGTCTACCGCCTCTCCATCCACAACTCCGTCGAAGAACGCATCCTCGAGCTGCAGGAAGCCAAGCGTAAACTCGCCAACGCCGCTATTGAAGGTGGCAAGGCCATCAAGAATCTCACGATGAAGGATATGATGGCGTTGTTTAGTAGGGAGAGCGAGTATGATCGCAGGCATGATGATGATGCTAAGGATATGGAGTTGTATGGGAGGAGGAAGGTTTTGGATGGGGAGGGCGAGGGGGAGAGGGGAGAGGTGGTGGAGGAGGGGGGGAGGAGGAGGAAGGCGGGGAGTTTGGGGTTTAAGGCGGTTAAGAGGACGGAGAGGAGGGATGAGGGGGGTGCTTATGGACGGCGTTGATGGAGGGTGGGAGAGGGTGGTGTTCTTTTGGTGTTGGAGGATAGGGATAATGGGGTTTGGTTATGATATGGTGTTCACGATACGGTATGACATGAGGAGCCGTTCTTGGACTCTCTTCTTGATGGTTTAGACGGCGGACTTTCGTCGTTGCGAAATGAAGTGCATGGCCGTTATTCGCTATCTGTAATGCTTCCGATGAGCTCTGCAAACCTCTCAATCTTCCTCTGCCATGCTCCCAGTTCGTTCGCGGTTTCCCTTTCTTCCTAGAAGACATTTTCTTGTTGGAGTTGCGAAACCTCAATGTGTGGTCGTTCTGAATTCTTCGTGTTGCTGTCAAACGCAATGGTAGGATATATGTGGGCGCATGGCTCTCTTCAAGGCGTGGTTGGTTCGTCGTTTCTGGGTCGCCTCTAGGGAAGCCCGACTCTTTCCCTTCAAATGATGGTAACGTCTTGCTTTGGCATTTTGCTGACAACATCTTCCAGCTCTTGCTTCGTGTCGTAATGTAGTCCTGCAACTCCTATGCGCATATAGCGCCCGCAGGGAAGGCGATTGAGTATGAGCCCCTTTAGACAGTAGCCATCGGGTTTGTTCGGAAAGTAGTAAAAGCGATCCTCCGATTGACCGCGCACAATTGCGACGTATGCCGTATGAAGCTCTGCATGTTCCGCGCTATCAAAAGTGAGGGTAGCAGTCATTACAGGAAAAGATGATATCTCTTGAATCTTATAGATCCTACCCGACTCATCAGGTACCGATATGGTTAGACTCTCAGCCTTGTAAATGTTGATTTTTTGCACACCAATCCAATCCAAGTTGCCAATGGGTGCTCGTAGTTCGATCTCTCCCCCCGTGACTTGGCCGTACTTGTCTGCCGCATTGGCTAAAGAGGTGTGACATCTGAGTATCTGAGCATATATCTCGTAGACAGTTACATCGCGTGATAGCCAGATGTAGCCTTTCACTGATGCCCAGCTCCAAGAGGGAGCGACATAGAGCTCCGAACAAGTAGCCATGGGATTATGAACTTCCCACACGAGGTCTACAGGCAGCTGTGTAATCCACAAGCCAGCCAGGTAGTCACATCGTGTTCTCTTGTGAACCTCCGATGCAATGCCCGATAAAGCAATCAGTCTGTCGGTTTCGAAAGTAAGACCGCACATCGTATATTTGGATAAAAGAAGTCTCCAGTTATCTCGGACATCGTATACGTCGGCGGATTGGCTTTGACGGTGAAGTTGTTTCAATTGACCATAGTTGTTCACAGACTTTCCATCTGGTAGGTCGCCATCAGGAAAGACTTCAGAGGCTTGAAGCGTTCTACACTCCCAGAAGGCCATTGACTTCGACATGTGCACGATGCGAGGTGACAAAATCCGTTCTTGTAGGACCCACGCTCTTTCATTTACAGCTGCACCCTCCACTTCATGGTACCATATCTCTGAAATAGTCACTTCCCACGTAGTAGTCTCGCCGTCCTTGTTATCTTGTGTATGGAAGTAATCCATAACGCGTGAACCGTTTCGACTGACGAAAAGACCTGAGCAATCGTCGCCTGCTGCTGTTGCAGAAACATTGAGCCAGCTGTTAGCGTAAACTTTCCCCATCAGCGACGATTCCCTCTTCCAATCTTGGTCATCGTCTTGAATAATGCACATACAATCTACCCACATCAGATGGATACCCAATCGCCATGCCATGTTGACCATATCCCGGAACGTCGGCCTCAGACTTGATACAGCAATGCCATCTTGAAAGGATTTGAGCGAGTTAGTCGTTAACTGTAGGTTTTGAGTGCTAGTAGAACCCCAGCAATGACTAAGGGTGAGATAGGGACCACATTTCAGGCGAGAGCCGTCTCGTAGATGGACGCTTAGGTTACCAGACGGATTGGTGACCTCCAGCAAGCGCGATGGCATCCAGGCTGTTTCGGGCCTTGGATTGCAAAGAACGTGATGTTTCGTACACCGTTCAAGCCAATCAATGATTTGCGATATGGTCTCAGCTGAATCCGTACTGTCCCAGAAGGCTGTTGGTCTAGACATTGCTTCCTTTCCGTTCAACGGGTCGTGAGACAACACAGGTCTGAAACAAAAGCCCTTTGCGTACATCGTTTGCTCTGGCCGATACTGCAAGCCGTTTGGAGTTTCGCAGTTTTTGAGGAACACATTGATATTTACTGGCCATGAGTTCTTGTCGCTACGATTAACGTCCCAGAAGGTAAGTGGACTGAGAGAATGTAGATCGGTTCGGCAACCTATTGCGGCGACTGTTTCGACAATCTTGGAACAGATGTAGCAACCGTTGGCCGCAGAGGAATAAAGGCTTGCATGCGAAGAGTGATGATCGAATTTGAGTTCAAGGGAATCTAGCACTTCGCCAAAGATCGCCTCGCAAACGTGACATAGCATGGTGTACTCGAAGGCGACGGGACTGTTCTCTGGAGAATTTTTAGATGCCGTAGCGCAGAGGTTGACTTGCTTCAGCCCAGAGAGATGAGTTGGACAGAGACTTGCGCAACAGTCGTGACCGGTGAAGAGTGCGGGGGAATCTTTGAAGCTAGCCCGATTGCGGACGCGACGGCAGTCACGACTGGATGAATATCATGCTTGGCCTGCCACACCATGCACAGTAATCTTGTGTATCCCGAGACATCTATCGCATTCGCCCGTGAAACAAATGATGCCTGGTGGCTCTCCTAGCATGCGGCTGCCTACGTGGTCCCGCTGGATTCGGTTGCGCAAAATGGGGAGGCTGACGGCAGAGCCTGGCCTCCATATCTAGCCTTGGTCCTCAGCATGTCGCTCGCAACTGGCATCTCAAGAGCTTACAATGTCGTCCTTCACCCTGACGCCGATCGTTCAACAGGCGGTCGAGCATCGCCTTGAAGAGCTCGAACGCACCAAGAAGTCTTTCGAGCGACGATACTTCTCTGAAGCGGCCGAATCTGATCCGCCAAGTGTCATCGTACGCCTCGATAAGCTACTGGACGAAGTAAAGAATCTGGAGCCAAAGCTCGACGAAGAGGACGACGAATGGTTGACGGAGACCATCCAGCGATGCATCGAACAAGCCAAGGATGACGGTGCGATATCCGAGAAGAAGTTGTCGAGGCTAGAGAAGAGCCTCCGCGATAAACTGAGCAGGTTTCGCAACCGCATGGAGGTGTCATGTCTACACGCTCAGCTCATCAAGGAGGCTACAAACGCGGCTAAGATCGAAACGGTGGCTACTAAGCTTGACGCTGTAGCACTGGACGACGACGACGACTTCGAAGTAGTCGACAACGAAGGCGAAGAGGCCCTCGAGAAGTTTCAGGAAGCCTGTTCCCAGGCTACAAACGTGGACAACCGATCGATTGAGACCTATCTCTCGAGCTTGTTCACGTCCGAAGACGAACACCTACAATCGATCCGAGACGGGATGCAAGCATACGGAGATGATCTGAGTAGCGGAGAAATCGAGGTAGACGAGGAGTGCTTGACGTGGATAATGACGGACTTGATGAAGTCGGAACGGATCAGCCCGGAGCGAAAGGCTACCCTCGCAGGGTATCTGCAGTCACCCGATGCATTACGAGAGCTTGTCGCAACCTTAAACATGATGAGCTATCGCGACTGGAATTACAGAAACGCTGAGGCGGGCTTGCCAGTCGAAGTGCGCAAAACGAAGAGCGGCCAGCATTACGTTCACGTCGAGGTAGACATTATCGACATGTTGTTCCTGCATTGCTGTGCGATTGGGTGGGCCGTGAAGTTGAACGAGTGTCTGAAAGACTTCGTTCACGAGTCGGGTCTGTTTCGCTGTGCTCCGTTGGCAGAAGCGGAGCTCGACAAACGTGCTTTCTTCTTCGACACACCTCGTCTTGCATGTGAGGGTTATCTGTCGCCACCACCGCCACCCTTACCTTACGTGTTCCAATCAATACCTCCTCCTCCCCCTGGTCTACCTCTGTACAACAGCAGAAAGGGTAGTCGGAAGAAGAAGAGGAGTGATGAGAAGATGTATCCCATAATGCACCCGGCACCTCCACAGCCACCGCCAGCTGCGCCTATGGATGTAGAAAGTCTTCGAAGGGATACCTACAAACGACACTTCTTCATGTCGCGTCTCCCTCACAAAGACGGCGAAGTACCCCAGATTGTTTCGTCCGAAGACGTCCAAGCAAGATTGATCAAGACCCTCGCTGTGGAATGCAAACTTCGAAAGGCGTTTGATGGCAAGGTGTGCGCTACAACTTTGGAGTTCGACTCAATTGCCTCCACAATTCCCCATCAAACCATCATCACCACATTGAGGTTTCTTGGTGTCCCGGAAGTCTTCCTCGAATTCTTTACTCGTGCTCTGGAGCCCAAGCTGGGCATCCGAGGTTTAGCCAGTGAGTCGGATAAACTCCTAACGCCTGCTAGTGGAGTAGCGGTTGCTCATGGCCTGGAGATGTTGTTCAGCGAAGCTGTGCTGTTGTTCCTCGACCTTGCCACGCACAAAGCGACGAAGTCGTACATGTACCGTCTGTATGACCGCTGCTACTTTGTTGGTACTGCGGTCCAGGTCACGAGTGCCAAGCAAGAAGCTGCTCGTTTCTCTGATATCATGGGGCTGAAGCTGCGCAATACCTCATCCATTGGCGGGCTCTCCATCGGACTTTTGACCATGGGCTCGCAGGAATCCTCGTCTTTCGATAAGAGCGAGGAACTAAGCGTAGATGAGATCAAAGTCGCCCTATACGCCACCCACGTAAAAGCTAGGCTCAAGGCATGCTCGACCGTACTGGAGTGGATTCGCGAATGGAATGACACTGTCGGTACCTACGCAGCACCGCTCTTCGGGCCTCTTGCCAATGTGTTTGACGCAGCACATCGCGATGCCGTCAAGTCCGCTTACAGACGTATCCACTCTATCGTACTTGGTGGTAGCGACTTGACCACATACGTTGCGAAGATGCTCAACCCCCATCTTAGAGGTGGTCTGGAGCGTATGTCTTTTGATCTTGAGCCCATCATCTACCTCCCGCAATCTTATGGTGGCCTCGGTGTAAAGACTCCGTTTGTCGCTTTAGCATCCGCCGCCAAGATTAGTGAATCTGGTTCCGGAAGGATCGAAAGATATCTCGGCGAAGAGGCTGCCTACTACGAAAAAGCCGCAGACCGATACACTCTGGCGTCAGGCCAGCGTCAGCAAAGGCTCGAAACAATTTTCAACAATGACCTATCAAGGATGATCTCAGCGCTTGGTTCTGAAACCACATCCAGCGTATGTCTCGACGCCCTTCCGTTCATGACGGAAGCTGAGATGACGGAACATCGCGAACGTACTTCATACCCACTGCTCACCAGTTACTTCTGGAAGCTCGGTCCAGTGACAGTGCCTGATCTTCTCAGCCTCTATCATGATCTACTTGGCGAGGACACTGATCGCATTGAAGAAAGCCAAAGGACCAAGCGAGAGGTACAACGTCTTTCCCGAACGAGGGATCTGAAAGACTGGTACAGAGTGAGCCAGCTGAAAAAATGGACGTTGCAGCTCTATAGCGAAGAGTGCTTTGAAAGGTACGGCGGCCTTGAAATCTGGTGGGCTGAGGGCATACCCGTGGAAGTCTACAACAGCCTCAGGGGTCACATGTCGGATGACGACGACGACGACGACGACGACGATTGTAGTTCAATGGTCGAAATAGTTTAGCCCAGACGCCCAGGCGAGAGGGAATCAGGTGGAGTGATGCCTAGTTCAGTTGCCCGGATGCGACGCGCGCTTCTGTTCTGTCGATACCGTCTACTTACAACCGTCGCTTCCGAAGGTATGTCATGAGTCTGTCGCGTTTCTTTCGGGTCTCCTAATATGCTCACGGTAGCTACGAATCAATGAATCATTCACGACGCGTCTCCATTAGTGCAGCGCGAAGATCGCAACCCCAGGCGTCGTGACCTTGCAGGAGCGGCAATGCCACCCCACAAATGACAAGAGGTGATATTTTGTGACGAGCAAAGAATGAGCGCAATTTTGAATAGTGAATCCAGTAGCGATGGTGAGGGCGGGAGCGATGGCCTGATGCTGTCAGAAGTGTGGATGATGGCGATGCTGTGCGCAAGATCGTGCAGCTTTCGGGATCTCGGAAGCAATCGTTTCCGGTCGGGCCACGTGACACACGGCGAAATTCTACTCAAGGCTCTTCGTCCATGCCAGACCTATGAAACGAAACACATTTTCCGAAAAAGTAATAATGAGCAGGATAACTCATATAGAGCGCCGCCTTATATTGGTGGATTCATGCGGTGCTCGCGCATGGGACACGTAGTTCTCCCCGCACGTTCCGTGCATTCACTTTGCACCACCGGCTAAGAAGGCCAAGCCTTGCTAAGCTTCGTAAAGGATCATCAAGCCTTGTCTATCTACAACACAAGCGCTACGCCACCATGCCCTAGAACGTTTAGACATCGCGACTAGCAACACCTGTCATTTCTTCACGTCTACCTAGGTGTCTTCCACCCATGCACCCTCAGTACCTACAACCGCGACGTCTCGACGGGAAAACCTCGTGTCGCAATGGAGGCCGAATATAAGACATCATTTGGCAGGCCTTGCCATCTCGGGCCTACTCTAGATTGTTCTCTTGCAATGCGTTTTACGAATGCGAGCATGTTGCGAATGCGAGATTCATGGACGACTGCGAGAGGTAGTATATACATCTCCTGTCCATTGCCCGTAATGCTGCACTATGAATCCTTGGCTTCCGTTCTTTAAGCACTGGTCTGTTATTCAATTTCGCTAGATTGACTTCAATTCACACCGAACTCTTCGTCCCTGTAGTTCATTCTCGCCAAGACGAAACCGACAAGATGCTGTCCAAGCTGGCCTTTTTCCTCGCGTCTTCCAATGTTGCTTTCTCCGCACCAAGTCTCGACCCCCGTCAGGCAGTAACCATCGCCGTGGACTCCAGTAAGACTTTCCAAACGATTGACGGCTTCGGTATCTCCGAGTTCTACGGACGCGCTGGAAACATCAAGTCTCTAGCAGCTGCTGCTCAGAAGCAAACCCTTGACCTTCTCTTCGATCCTACTACCGGCGCAGGCTTCAACATCCTGCGCAACGGCATCGGATCTGGCCCATCCAGCGGCTTCTCTATTGAGCCCAACAGCCCCGGATCGCCCACTGGAACACCAAAGTACCAGTGGGATGGCTCCGACAACAACCAGGTTTGGTTGACGAAGCAAGCGCAAGCCCGCGGCCTCAAGACCATCTATGCCGATGCTTGGTCTGCTCCTGGGTTCATGAAGACCAACGGTAAAGACTCAAACGTAAGTACGACCACCCAAACGGGGACTGGAAGCAATAGCTGACTTGCTTCAGGGAGGAAGCCTTTGCGGTGTCGATGGCACGTCCTGCGGCAACTGGACCCAAGCTTACGCCAACTACCTCACACAATACGTCAAATACTACAAGCAGGAGGGCATTGACGTGACGCATCTCGGCTTCTTGAACGAGCCCGACTATACGTAGGTCCTTTACATGTCTTCGTGTAGATGATCTGTTACTGACGGATCATAGCACCGCATACTCTTCCATGCGATCGACCGGACAGCAGGCCGCCGATTTCATCAAAGTCCTCGCTCCCACCGTCAAGGCCTCTGGTCTGAAGGTAAAGCTCACCTGCTGCGATGCCACCGGCTATAACGCTCAGAAGGCCATGCTTCCAGGACTCGCTGCAGTCGATTCCCTATACGACGTCGTTACCACCCACGGTTACACCTCCGACCCCACAGCCCCCTTCGCTACTTCCAAGCACATGTGGATGACTGAGACTGCGGATCTCAGCGGCAAGTGGACAGCCAGCTATTACACCAACGGCGGTGCCGGCGAAGGTCAGACCTGGGCCAGCAAGATCTACACTGCTCTCGTCGACGCCAACTTCTCTGCATACCTCTACTGGGAAGGCGCCGAGGACGCCGGCACCAACCCTACCAACTCCGTCCTCATCGACATCCACGGTGGAGTCGTTGCGCCTTCCAAGCGCTTCTGGGCTATGGCACAGTGGAGCCGCTTCGTCAAGCCTGGTGCCGTTCGCGTCAGCGCTGGTGGCAGGACCAGCACGCTCAAGACATCTGCTTTCAAGAACACTGATGGCTCAGTCGCTGTGCAGGTCTTGAACACAGGTGCCTCAGCAGCGACCGTCAGCATCACTGGTGTCTCTGGCAAGGCGTCTGCATACGTTACCAACGAGAGCCACGGGCTTGATGCGATGACTGGGAACAGCGTGCCCGCACATTCTATGGTCACTTTCCTTTACAAGTAGATGTTCTCTCCGCGAGGGCGCATACTTCTCCAGCTTCGCAAGTATGACCTTGCTTTTGCAAGCTATTCCCTTCTGTTCTCCTAGTGTTGACACACCCTATTCCCTTGTACATAATCATCATAAACTGTTCAATCGCTACCATCTTCATTAGTGCGCCATCGCATATGAACTTGTATTGAGACAAGAATTCTTTCCCAGATGCCTTTAATTGATCCTTGACTGCAGCGAGGACATCGCCATCTGATTGGCTTGCGCAGTACCCACGTAGCACTACATCGAAATGTGAGATGGGGTGGCCGGTAGAAAGAAGGGAGGGCGCGAACTTTGCGGCGCTATGTACGGAATGAGCTTAGTGGCGGGGAAGCCGTTGGTGCCGCCCTGCACCCGACCCTGCCAAAGGATCGATGTAATCTCAATCATCTGCAGTGTCGCGGCGTAGCTGTATCTATGTACGGTACATCCATATGCAATGTTCCTCGACGACCGAAGAGTATCGCTCGACATGCTTGTCGCTGGTCATACGCGTCCGATACCGAGGAGCCACCTGGCATGCCTTCCACCTACCTAAGTAACATCTCGCAAATTCATGGCAAACAACTAGACCAAATATCTTCTCCGCGGCTTGACGGCAAGAACCTCACCACTAGGCATACGGTACGGCACGCGTGCAGAGGGCTAGGCTACAACCGACCCGACCCCTGCGCTGGCTTTTGGGCATGCAGCAGCTAAGGTTCGTTTGCGCGGTTCGACGCTCTTCACATGGGCCGTTGCAACTGAGAAGGATAATTTCAAGCCGCTGTGCGTCTATAAAGTTGGCCTTCGCGCTTCCTTTGTTGAGGATTCTGTAGTCTCTTCTGATCCCCAACCCCGTCACTATGCGGCTGCCGCTCTTGTTTGCGACATTGCTCTCGTCCGTGGCGTCTCAGGTTTTCGAGCCTACCGACTTCAGCATCACCGAGGCTCTTCTTGATCAAGGTGTCAATGTCTCTGCACTGCCAGCGTTAGCCGGCCTTGTGGGTCGGTCATCCAACCTGGCCTGCAACATCGCCGTGAGTATCTTCAAGCAAGTAACTCAAAGCCAAGGCTGAATCAAACACAGTGTTCTTCGCTGGAGGTCGTCTACGGAAACAAATCTATCGAGTTCCAGGATGAGGCCGGCTATTCCGCGTTCACGTCGAGCTTTTGGTCTGGAATCTCGGCTGAGGTCAGGCCATACTGTATCTTCAAGCCCTCGAGCCCTGCCGCTGTTTCGGTAGTGGTACTTCTATCTCGGCTGTCAAAATGTCCGTTTGCCGTCAAGTCGGGTGGTCACAGTGCGTTCGCCGGCGCGGCTACTATCGAGGGAGGAATAACCGTGTCCTTCGAGAACATGAAGGGCATCGAGCTTTCAGACGACAGGAAGACCGTCGCAGTCCAACCAGGGAATGTATGGGGTAATGTGCTTACCGCTTTGTCGACCACTGGCGTCACAGTCGTATCTGGAAGGATTGGTGATATCGGTGTGGGCGGACTCACCCTCGGCGGCGGCATATCGTTCCTCACGAATGAGTACGGTCTAGCTTGCGACAACGTCGCTAGCTTCGATGTGAGTTCGCTGCGCAATCCCACGACATCGCGCTCTTCTAACGTTGACTAGGTCGTCACAGCAAGTGGCATCATGGTTACGGCGAGCCCGACGACCTACCCAGACCTCTACTGGGCTCTTCGCGGTGGCGGCAACAACTTTGGCATCGTGACCAGCTTCAACCTGACAACAAAACCCCTCGACAACGATCAGATCTGGGGAGGGACCCGCACTTTCACAGAAGACAAATTTCCAGATGTAATCAAGGCGTGGGTGGACCTCACGTTCAACTCGGCCCAAGACCCCAAGGCCGGTAGCTGGGTTGCCTGGCTGGACAAGGGCGCAAAGCTTGCCTCAACCGAGCTCTGGTACGGTGCACCGGCTGGTAACGAGTCGGCGATCCTCGCACCTTTCTACAACATCACCGCCGTGGCTGATAGCACGAAAACGCGAGGCCATGCTTCTTATGTGATCGACAACGAAGCTACCAACAAGTATGGGCTTCGTGAGGTCTATTACGTTATCTCAGTGAAGACCTCCTACGAGATCGCCGAACGCTCCGTCGACATCTTCTACGAATCTATCGGCGCTCTTTCCGCTGTCGAGGGCGCTTATCCCGTTCTCATCTGGCAGCACATCACCGACGGTTCGCTCAAAGGCAGTACCCGCAACGGCGGCAACGCGATGGGTTTCGACGCCGACGGCAGCCCTATCCACATCATCCAACTAGCATGCTCCTGGAACAACGCAGCGGACGACGACACAGTGTACCAGGTCATGTCGGATATCATGAAGGCGATCAAGAGCGACGCGGTAAAGCTGGGTGTGCAGAACGACTGGGTGTATATGAACTATGCATCGATGTTCCAGGACGTTATCGCGAGTTATGGGTCGGACAGCAAGAGCAAAATGAAGACTATTGCGAGCAAGTATGATCCGAAGGAGGTGTTTCAGAAGCTACAGCCTGGATACTTCAAGTTAGATCGTGCGCCCGTGCCTGATGCAAGGTACTTTTCGTACTGAGGTCACATTGGAGAGTGTGGAGCATGAAAATGCGGATATGACCTTCTACTACTAGTAATGGATAAGACTACTTTACATCATAATGATCTCGTAAATGACTGCCGTGTGAAATGCATACCACGGAGTTGATGGCCTGTTGATGAGCGGTACCAGATGGAGTTCAGCTAGCGCGGGGCCGATAATCCGCGTACCGAGACTGTACAGCCTTGAAGTCCACCTCTCCGTCCTCAATATCGCCGTCCAGAAAACTGTACCAGTACGTTTCCCAGTCCTTCACCGGTCTATCTCGTAATAAAGTAGAGACGTACTGGCATTCTTCATCGAACTCTTCCATGCTACCTATAATGCATGGGAACTGCAGAGAGAATTGCCGGAGAGAATATGTCGCCCTGACGCGGGGAGTAACTCAGGGTTGCTATAAGCACCCAAATTTGGGGGTGCGAAAGCCATTGCGAGATCATCTCTTGTCGGAAAGGGAGAGCGTTCGTCGCGTGTACAGGCCACAGCTGCAGTGTATAGAGCGGCGATAGATTTGACTTTGTTCCAGATGATTTGAACGGTGTCAAATGGTCCGATAAAGTGCGTCTTGACAAGCGGTCGGGTATCTCGACCCCAAGATAGGCTGACTGCTTCATTGATCCAGGTGATTGTGCGAGGCACAGCATTTGAAACTCTACACTCGGTCCACCGATGCTCGCTATAAGGGGATGTACTCATATCTGCGAGGTCTACGTAATCAAGTGGGAAACTGATCAGGTTTTAGCGTATATAAGGCATGTAGACAATGCTGTCTGAACTTACACGCACCGCCAAAGGTCGACATATCTATCCACCGATAGTTGAGGAACCGCATCGCAGGTAGGTAGTATCCCTCGTAGGTGATATTCTGGAAGTGCTACAGATTTCTCTTCTTCCAGTATCTTGATATTTCGCATCTGCTTACGATGCTGAGGCTGTAGTGCGTCCAGAAATCGGATGGCCTGGGACGTGGCTGATTGGAAGTATCTTAGATCAGGTAGAGCATCTTCGAAGTTGTACCATGTGTCTGGACGTGGGTCTTCGAAAAGGTCCCTTACTTTGATCATTTGGTCTTCAGTAGGTAAGGCCCAGGGCTGCCATAGCGTAGTAGCAATTATTGACCGCATGTGACCGAGTTTTGGAAGACTCAGCTGCTCTACGGAATGCCTCTCACGCTCATCGTGAGAACTGCTTCTGAACCAGTTCCTCATGAGCCGATCCAAGATGTTGAAATTGCGGTTTCTTCGGGGTATGTTGGTGCGAAATCTACTAAGCTCAAGCACAGGGCTAAAGCCGAGGATATCTATACAGCAGCTTCGTGATCTGAGCCGTTCCGGAAAGTCTGCCTGCGAAGTCAGACGTGGAAGACAAGCCTGAAGGACTTCACAATCATGGTATGTCATCGATGATGGATTTCCCATGATATCCTTCAGAGGCACATAATCTTCGTCTTCGTACTTGGAGATCCGAATGAGGAGGTCGCCGATACAGCTGTCGGGATACTGCTCGGACACTTCTTTCGTGAGCTGCTCCAGAGCTATAACGTGTCGGTTAGCACGACGTGGCTTTGGTGGAAGACATCTGACAGCAAAGTTCACTGACCTGATGTTGATGCTCCCAATACGAAAGCTTCTTCCTGCAAAAAGTGCAGACGTTCCAACAAGAAGTCGTACTTGCCAGCCTGCGACCACTCGTCCCAGATATCGGAACCTTCACGCGAGACCTTGATCTCCTGGAAAGGCTTGAAAACCACTTCATTCACCCTGAGCGGCAGATCTCGCATCTCGCTAGCGACCATCTTGCAGGTCCACATCAAGCTGAAATCGATGATCTGGCCATCGTAACGCCGAAGCTTGTTGGTGGTTGGGGAGTGAACGTAGCCTCCAGGCTCTTGTAGGTAATAGGTGTAGATCTCATCGCGGAGTTCCCGAGGAAGGCTTAGAAGGCGCGACTGTTGTTGCTGGGAAGGAGCTTGCGTCGTCATGATGTTGTTTCAATTGTGGAATTGGTGTTGCGGAGTTGATGATGCAGCATTCGCGATGGTAAATTCATGGGAGGCGGCTCATTTATGATGAATAGTACAGGACACATGTGCGTAAGGACATCTGGCTTGCGGCGTCCACCAGGCAGCAGCACCAATCGCTGATGCCTTGCGAGCTTGTTATATGGTTCTGTCGGTACTGCGAAATATGCGGGAGTTTCGCGGTCCTCCCAGTCCAAGTTTGTGTGCGGAATTTGGTAGCGAAGCTTACGAACCGGCTTCCAGCAAAGCTGAACGCACGCTAGGGTGTGAAGGCTCTCTCATTGTTGTTTTGGACACGTTGATTCAAATTGTATTATCGCCGAGTCTTTTGATCCTCCAAAATCAGAGTCACGCCATGACTGCTGAACAGAACTTTGTGTTACTCTAGTCCGTTACAAAGCGCTCGCACGTATGAGACCGGTTCGCTAATAGCCGTCTCATTGCCACCAAGGATCCGCATACAACTCATCCAGAGCCGTAAAATCATAGTCCGAGGGGTCAAGATCGCCTTGAACTAGGCTCTCGGCATAGGTGAACCAAGCGTCTCTCGGTTTATTCTTCAGCTTATCCCCAATACAGCGAGCCTCCTCTTCGAACTCTTCCAGAGTGCCTGTAGGGCATGATAGCCGCACTGTGGTGCTCCCGGACAGGATAAGTTGTACGGAAATAATTAGACGATTGTTTATTCGTGTGTCAAAGTCCAGTTCGTCTTTAGGAACTGTTGCAATAGATATAGGGGAAGAATACTCAATGCCGAAAGTGGTGTGTAGCCAGGCGAGACTGAGGGCCGCAAGCGCCCTGATAGCGTTCCAGATACGCTGGGCGGTATTGGTATTCGCTTCGAGATGTAGAGAATAGGCCGATAGTGGCATTCCAGCGTGTCGCAGGTTCATGGCCTCGTTGATCCACTGAATGGTCTTGAATGTGGCACGAAATAGACTGCACGTGGGCTTTCCTATTGACGCTGGATGAGTGTTGACCGAGTCAAGCATCACGCTAGTGTGCAGAAAGCTTCCGGGATGCGTCAGCACGAAAACTCAAAGTTCAGACATGAGTTGTGACTTACATTACACTCCACATGTCGACATAATGGTCGATCCGTAACCGGGGAAGGTCCGTGAGGTATGGGACGAGGCCGTATGCATGACATCGTGATGCAGAACATTTGCGGTCTTCGCGTATGACCAAATGACGCAATCGGTGCCGCTGTCTCTGTGGCAGTGTATCGAGAAAGCGGATGCCCTGCGAGGCGGACGATTCGTAATATTTGAGCTCTCTCCCACCATCGGCATTCACGGGGCACCAGTATTGAGGACCTCCGTGAATAGTAAGAAACTCCAAAAGTTCGAGAATTTTCTTGATTCGTATGGCAGTGGGCGTGACCCAAGGTTGCCATGCCACGGTCGATATGGTTGAAGATGCGACCTCAAGAGCGTTCCTGCCCACAGGTTCTTCTCCATTCCTCACACGGCTTCGCCCCAAACCTATCCAGCGTTTCGGATAGGTAAGCCATCTGACAATATTCCGTGATCCGAGCCATTCGGGGAGGCCGTGATGCGAGCATATATACTGAAGAGTCTCTTGCAAAGCTTGGCGATCCGAATGAGTCAGTTGAGAGAGCGTTACCACTGCATCATCGGGTTCATCGTCATGTTGTCCTTTAGTTCGTAACGCCGATCGGATGACAGCTCCGATGCCACTGTGAGGGTACTGTTTGGAGATATGTTCTGCCAGTTCCGCAGTACCTGCGATGCCTAGTTAGCTATTGCTTGATCAAACAAGTACGTTACCGCATGTGTATGTCAGGATCGTCGTACCAAACTCATCAATAACCACACCAAATGCGTCAAACATCGCCAAGTCGAGAAGACGTAACAAACTGTTGAGATAATATTCCGTAGACAGTAATGACAATCCAAATACACCTTCCACTCCTGGAACGAGTGCTATGCGTGTCTTGAATCTGATACCATTTTTACTCAGAGTGAATTCTGCTGCCTCCGCCGCGACTTGCTTGCATGTACGTAGAAGTCCGAGATCGATAGCTGTGCCATTAATGTTTCGTAGCGTGTTCGTCTCGGCGTGGTAATGGTATCCCTCGTCGCTCGCAAGGCAGTGAGCATAGATTTCGTCGCGAAGTTCCCGGGGAATGCGTAGGAGATGGCATGTGTTGGGCTGGAAAGCTGCCATGGTGTCGGAAGGCGATTTTAGTGATGTCGGTATCTAGATCGAAAAGTCGAGGTCAGTATGTGTGATATAGTTTTCAAACCGCGGTCCACTCAGTGAGCAAACTCTCTGCCGGGTGTCCTTAGGCAGCAGCGTTACCAAAGCGTGGTACTAGAAGTTGCAATGTATATCGCTCATGGGCGCTCGATCCATAGAAACGTCGGAAATAAAATTCGCGAAAGATAGGTGCTTGAATCGTGGCACATTTCGGACGCGTGGTGTGTATTTTCTCGTCATCGGAACCAATTGCGCTCGATATGATGCAGGTCCGACCAATAACCATGGTACAACTCCAACACATGTAGTATACATCCACCAAGCCACGACCCACGCTCACTTGCCGCCCACCCTCTTGTTCTTGAGCTTGATGGTCTCTCCGTTGACGAAGATACCCTTGCCCTTGTACGGTTCCGGTACCCTCCAACTCCTTATCTTGGCTGCGAACTGCATGACCACCTCCTTCTCCGGTCCCTCCAACAGTAAGCGCGTCGGTTGCGGTGTGCTCGCAGTGACGCCCTTTGGTATGGCCAGTTCGACTGGATGTGTGTATCCGACCTTCAAGTTGACGAACTTCTGGCCGGGGAATTCGGACTTGACCGTAGTCGCGCTATCTTCGACTGAGGCACGGTAACCGACACCGTTGAAACGAAGAATCGCACTGTGTCCTTCGCTGACACCGAGGATGTGGTTCTGGAGGTATGCGCGGGTGGTGCCTGGGTCTGTGTCAGCGAATTGCGCAGCCTGTGGTGATTGCAGCGCTCTTACCCCACATTGCCTTTTGCTTCGCATCTTTCGCGTCTTCAATTGTCAACGTCGGCCCGCCCAATGCCGGGTCCTGGTTGATATTGACGTATGGCGGGATGGGCATTGAAAGCTCGCCCAATGGTCCCTTGATGTGTACTGTAGACATGGCCTGCACTCTCGCACTTCTCGCCTTAGCGGAAGGCGCGACCACCTGGAACGTGACTCCCTGAGGTATCGAGAGCGGTAAAGACCCGATCTTGGATTGACATGATGCCGTCGAGGTAAAGGTCCTGGTCGGCGCGGGCCTGGAAAATACGGGCAGCAGGAAAGTCGGTATTGAGTCGCTGCTCTGGCTCGAGGCCTTTGCGAAGCTTTGGGCGCACCGCCGTCGTGCTGGGGCGAACATGTTGATTTGATGCCGGCAATGATTATCGCGAGAGTTTTCGGAATCTCCAACTCGCTGCTAGCTCATCCGGTCTCGTGATAGCGCGTCATCGACGTTTCTGATTGGTTGGACGGTCGCACCTTCCCCCACGAACACCCCTCAACACCACAACACTCCGGTCATCATCACTCTCTGGGGAACATGCTGCACGATGCAGCGTCAAATTTCGACGCTTGATACCTGCGACTGACCGTCCTCTCACCCAGGCATGTGCCTCTTGATCGTCAACTAACAGCGCGTGCTCTTACCCCAGATTTGACCTCACCTTCCTGTCGCGGCAGGCGTCATGCTTCAGGCTCTTCAACGTTGCATCTTCTCCGCTCTCTTACCATATCGTGAACTCACATGGTCGCTACCAATAGAGATCTTACCATCCTTGACCTCTCGCCTTCTCCTCTTTCTCTACTTTCTTCTACTCCCTGGCTCCTGCTTCATCTCGCCAGCTTTCCGTGCCGTGCTTTCGATGACCCTGACTGCTCACCAGCGTATCGCTCACATGGAACTTCAACATGGACTTAGCAAGGCGAAGCTGATCACGTTGGGATTGTTCCTCCTACCTACAGTGTCCTCTCATTACCACTCCCCGCCGGCACATGCAGCTCCAACGGTCAACGTGGACTCCTTGTTCCAGTACACGACATCCAGGAACCACAAGGTGATAACACAAGCAGTCGATTTCGTTGTGTCGATGCAGACCGCGCCGACATGCACTCGCATGGCTGCTTCGCACTTGATGAACGAGTGCAAACTGTTGGAACATGCACCGGACTTCGCCAAATCTCGCCCGGAAGCTTATCTGGACAACGTCAAGACCGAGTACGCCGCTAAACTAGCTGTATGCGAACTTCTCAGTGCTCAGCCAGTGAACCCAACACCACCGGCAAACTGCGACATCCTCGTTCCGGCATCCAGGCATTGCGGCAAAGGCGGTAGCTGGTGGCACGCACGGCCGGAAGCTCCTAGCGACAAGCAATGCTACCCCGACTTCAAAGAGTATCAATATACCCAATGCCTCAAGAGTCTGCAATCGACCCCTCAGTACTGGACATCGTTCAGCAACGCTCGCCAGAACGCAGTGGTCATGTGTCAGGCCAGCAGAGATGTCATCGAGCGAGAAAACCATCTCGAGATATTTAAGAACTTGACTCAGGTGCTGGGTGATGTGACCTCAAACATGCAGAAGACGACCGAAGAGTACGAGTCTTTGATCCGTGAGCAGAGGCAGTACTCTGAAGAAGCCCGCGACTCTCACCAGCAGCTCAAAGAAGACATCCATGCGGTTCAGGAGAAGGCCGTCGCTACTGTGGGTGCGCTTGACGACAAGTTCCGTACTTTCATGGAGGTGTCAATCTCGGATCTTATCACAGCTCTAGCCGAAAGTCAGAGCAACGAGATTGACCGGATACATGAGAGGATGCAGGGTTTCTCGCAGGAGTTGATGCTGGAAAGCTCTCAGCTCGCGAAACACTTCACTGGCGAACTCCAACAATACCATGACCTAGCCAGGATGGGCATTCAATCCAACCACGAGGCTCAAGTCGACAGCTATACTGTTCTAGCAGGCTACATGGACGTCACACAGGACACCATCAATCGCACGAACGATATCGCAGATCGCTCTCTTTCTACAGTCGACAGTATTGCGCAACGCCTGGACATCTTCGAGACGCAGACTGAGCACATTGCCGAAGGGTTCGCTTTCCTAAGTGCAATACCAGCACTTGTCACACTACTCGTCCGCAGCTTCCTAGCCATGGTCGGTACACTGTTCATCTTCACTGTTCTGTACAAGCTCAACACAAAGCTTGCAGCCTATACTGCCGGCGCATGTAGTTCAGCTTTCCTCCTACACACATGCGGAATTTTCGACTGGCTCGGCGCCCTCCCCTCACGCATCACCAAACTCCACAGCGAACCTCCTCTTACGACTGTCGCAGGCATGTCATCCTGGCAGAAAGGTGCAGGCATCATACTTCTACTCTGGCTCGCTGCCTACCCGGTATGCCGCATCAACGCCTATCTCGGAAATCTCATAGCCATAACACTGAAGCGCATTCTGGGTCCAATCTGGATCAGCGAGTACAGCAACGAGAACGGCACCGGTTTCTTGCCGAGCATTGAGATTCCCCCTCCTTACCCTCGTCGCGCGGATTACCGATATCACCGGAATGATGTCGGTCACCGCAACTATCCAAACTACTCGAAGTCGGCCTCACCGCCTTCCGATATTTGATAACCGGAGTTCGCGACAAGAAGTTTGGAGCCCTCAACAGCATCAACGTCAACATATCATCAGCACATTTACGACACATATCTTCAAACGGCTTCTCAGAAAGCGTTACTTGTACCACGAACCATCTTTCATCGGTCGATACATATTCAGCTCGCGATATACCCTTGACGTTTCTTACCGTTCTACGACAGCATTTCCACGGCGTTGGAGCAGCATCTTATACCAGCAAAAAGGCGATGTGGGGGGAACCGGGCAACTTGGCACATGTATGGCAGAGACCTCATACCTATCTTTCAATATTATCAATCCATAGTTTATAACTACATCACATCCAGTCGCGTGTATGAATGATGCAGCCTATATCGTTGACCATTTCCTGCAGGCACATCTCAATCCTCCTCATCATCCGGCAACTCCTGAATCCTCCCCGATCGATATGCCTCCTCAACCGGATTCTGCACATCCATCACACCCGTCGCTTTCAACCTCTCAAACAACACAAACAACCTCTCAGCCTCCCTCTCCTTCTCCTCCTGCGTCATAGGCTCCATCTGCACATGCTCTTCTCTATCCAACCTCTGTCCTGTGATAGGATTCACAGGTATCCCCTCTGCGTCACCCGCCGGCGCATTCGCCTTGACCAGATCCTCCGGCATGCTAATATTATTCGACATGAGAAAACCCGACGCGTAGCCATATCCCACGTTATGAACAAACGTCGCTGGGTCTTTATGCGAGAGCTCGAAGAGCATCGAGGAAATTGAGCCGCGGAGCGCGGGTGTCATGGCTGACGTAGACAAGTTGAGCAGGCGGGAAGAGAGTGTGTTTGATTTCCCGAGCGGTTTATCGCGCTCTTCGGTTGTGGGGAGGAGCATTTCCTCCATCGTCTTTTTCACGTCTTCAGGTGCGAATTCGTAGATGCGGCGGATGAGCGTTAGAACGGGTGCGACGGCGTCGTCGAGTTCCTTGGGTGGGTAGGCGATGAGGGCACGGGAAAGTATGCAGATTAGGTGTCTTGCATTCGTTCTCGGTTCGAAAGACGGGAAAACGGCTTTTTTGCCTTCTTCGCACTCTAAGTCGAGGTGCAGGAGCACGTTGATGAGTTCGCGGGCTGGGACTGTTAGGGGTGGTTCGGTTGCGCCGCGCCGGACGAGGATCTTGAAGACGCTGGGTATGGAGGGGGTGAAGTGGGGGCTGAGGTCGGTGTGGAAATGGATTATGTTGAAGACGAGTTTGAGGGTTTCGGCGAGGGCCATGAGTTCCATGGGTTGGTTGTGGCCTTTTGCACCTGAGGGGGCGGACTTGGAGTAGCGCTGCGCATGGCGCGTTATGGCGGCGTTGATGCTGGAGGCTAGGGAGTTGGAGCGGACGAGTGAAGCGTAGTCGAGGCTTGTGTCGTAGGTTGTGAGGAAGAGGATGCGGGAGGCGAGGAATTCGTTGTCGATGCTTTCGCTCTGCTTAAAGATCAGTCTAGCCCTGTGTCTAATCGTCGCTGATGTCTGCGTACCTTCAGCTTCTCCGCTGCGTGTGGGCCATGGCCTAGGTCGACGAGTATCTGGCGCGTCTTGGGTTGGAGGAGAAGGGCGTTGGCTATACACCGTAGAGCCTCTTGTGAGGCGACAGTGGTCTCTCCGTCAAATGCATGGCGTCCTAGTGTCCGAAGGCCCTGTAACGGTCACTATGCCGTTCCCATCGCTCTGCGCGAAGGGTAGCGTACATCTTCCGTGAATATGGGATCGGAGTTTTCGACTGATCGGCCGTATACTTTGAGTTGTTCGAGTAACTGTTGCTTTTCTGTGCATCCAGTCAGCGCAACGTATGCGTATATAGCATGTGAGACATGCGCTGAGTAGACAGCTTCTTCGCGTCCAGATCGGCTTTCAACTCGGAAAGGATTCTGGTGACGTCGTCGAGCTTTGCTGTCCTACCGTTAGTAACGAGTCACGTGAAAGGTAGTCCTGCGCAGTGGTACTGACCTCTGCCCGTTCTTTGCGACAACATGGCGGTTGCGTTGCAGGACACGATTAGAGCGCATCACGTCACTCGGGGTGGAAGCTCGCGCTCGGAAAGCCCCACTATTGTGGGACCTGCATCGACTGTTGCTTTCCAGGGTCCGCATCAACAAGCAACGAACCACAACAGGTGCGGTAAAGCAAGTAGCCATAGTCTGTTCACGTATGCCTTGATTGTTTATCGTTTTTAGAATATAAATCATCCCATCTGGTGTGATGCCCTTACATGCTGTGGCAGCATCATGTCATAAGAGTAACATCCAAACACGGAATACACTGATCCTTTGCTTCGTTTTCATCGTACCAGAGAACATGACAATATGCGCTGAAGGACTTCTGCACATCGGACTGGCACAACAAAACATGTTTCGGGCGCAGGGGGCGGGCGCTGGCTCGAGTGCCCGTCGTCCAGTGAATGGCGGCTGAGGTTAGCACTTTACGCGCACGAGGAGCGTCGCGCTAGACGCGTCGCCAACACCAACCTTTGACTTGTAGACCGGGGTAGTCGATCACCTCCACACGCTCGACACATTCACTCACGCATACCAGAGCGATGCCAGCGTCTTCTCGTGCTTTTCTTCTCTTTTCTTGCTAGCGGTTCCCAGCATAGCCATGGTGTCGTCCAAATTCGAATCTCTCTCCGTGCGCCCTCCGACTCCACCCAAAGACCAAGAAGACACAGCCGCCGACGAGACGGTGCGATTCCTCCAAGACCCCTTTGGCGAGAAGCCAATCCCGCCCAGGCTCCGAGCAGCGAAGAGAGTGCCCAACACGCCGGAGCAATCGCCATCGTCCGACATCGACATCCCCTCGAGTTCAGCCAGCGCACGGAAGAGAGTCAACTTCGAGCTGCAGCTATGCGACATACCCACTAACAAGGCAGTCGCGCAGTCCTGGACACCCACGCGTAGCTCACCGCTGAAGCCCCTCCCCCAGAACCGCCTCACCAAGCCGCTCAAATCCATCCTGAAGCCTTCCGACGGCACGCAAACACCTCCCGCAGAAGACGCTGCCAACCCGCTCAATTACAAGTCATTCGCCGAGATGCTGGACGCGATAGTGAAGCTGCTCGCTTCTTCTGAGCGCGGGACTCGGCTGGATGCATACGGTTCTTTGCAGAGGACAATGCAGGCATACGACAAGATACCCGACCCCCAGGCGCTGAAGCAGAAGATGTCTCTGCTGACCCAGTTCATACGGCGCGACATAACGGCGCCAGGTTTGGGTGGGACAGGGCTGGACTCACAGCTCATTGGACAGGCAATGAAGCTGCTCATGGCTCTGTTCCGCATCACCGACCTGATATCCGCCATGGACGAAGACTTCTGCTCCTTCATCATAGACCGCATCATCCGCGTCGCTTCCGATAGCTCCATGCCCAAGACCACCGTCAACACACACCTGGCTGTCCTGATGCAGCAGAGTTTCCGGCCGAAGACCATGACTGCGACACGCGTCGAGAAGGTGCTCGAGGCACTAGACACCATCCACGAGCGAACATCGGGCCACGCGGTACAGGCATATAGGGTCCGGATATACAGGAAGCTGCTCCAGCAACGCCCGGACGTTATGATCAGGCATACCGAACGATGGTTCACGCATACTCTCAAAGCTCTGGTGTCGGTTCAGAAGGATATCAGCCAAAGCGCACTTGACACTGCAGTAACGGCTGCGAAGACCATTGGCCATGACCGACATGTCGCCAAATCCGTCTTGTCTGTTCTGAACCGGGTTAAGAGCGACGGCGGCACTATTGCTAGCGTTTTCGCAGGTGAACTGGATCGTATGCTCGGTGGTGATTACGCCGTCTTGGTGCCACAGATCGTGGCTGCTGTCACGGGTCTCCTCAAAGACTCACTTGACGCGTTTGCAGGCTTGAAGGATTGGCTCGTCCTCATTAACAAGTGCCTGTCATCGGACAACGACCAAGTCCGATTATACTCCAATGTCGCCGTTGCCTTCCTGGCCTACTCCGTCAACTTCATGAACTTACCCGAAGAAAAGAAAGTCAAAGCCTGGTCGGGGATGTTCGTTAAAATCTCAGTACATGCACTGCAACGGAAGACCCCAGTAAAGAAAGCCGAGCGCGATGCTGTTTCATCCGCGTACTTCACAATGCTGTATTATGCGTTTCGACCAGCAGCCTCTTTTGAACAATTTGACGGACATTGGACTGACTTCATAGCTGGCCTCTGGAGTCCGATAATCGCAAAGTCTGCTCCGCAGCACGCCATACCCTGCCGAATTGTGTCTGCTCTCTTGGATGGCTCCCGGAAACCTTGGAACGAGAATCGGGCGCTAGATCTCCGGCCAAATTATATGATCCAGCGAGGGGAGCTTCCTCTGGTTGATCCCAAGTGGGTACGGAAGTCGATTGCTCTGGTACTAGAGTTTGTGGAGAATATTCTAGAGGCTGCACTCAAGACCGAAAGCAAAGAGCACGAAGACGAACCGTTTCAGACGATGTGGACAGCAGTCATCAACTCTTTGGTGGAAGCAAGCAGCAAGGAGATCATGGCGTCCACAGAGACCAAAGATGCCATGGCACATATCATCAACCTGCTGCGTCGGATCTGGGACAGCCACACGGACAACATTGCGGTAGAACAGAAGAGGGAGGATCTTTGGGCAACCAAGTTCTGCTTCCTGATAGAGACTGTCGTGCAGAAGATGGGCGCTTTCCAGTTCGCCGATAAGTGTCTCACACGTAACGCTGACAACGAGATCGAAGTCGCATCGACACCATCACATCGATCACGGCACCAGGGCACCCGATCGTCCCCACTCCTCTTCCTGCTGGATCTTCTCGTCACACAATCAGAAGGAAAGCTTGCTGATTCTGTTCGACTCCGCGCAATGGACGTGATCATCGAGCCCTGTTTTGCTGCCCAAAATACTCGGTTGAGCAAGTTGGAGCTTCTTCGGGACTGCGCCGCGACGGTAGATGGCTCGCTGAAGGGTGCAGTGGCATCAGAGTTCTGGACGCGGATTGTGACCTTGCTCGATACCATGTTGCAAGATCAAGCAGCCCCTTCAGGTGACCGCAGCGCTCGCTCATTGGGCAAAGAGTACGAGATTGTGGTCGAAGTCCTCAGTTTGGGTTCTGCCTACTTGCTAGACAAGCCCGTCGGGCATCAGATTTTGTCGACTTTGGTCGGTACCGTTCGACGAGAAGCAGGAGAAGGTGCACTTGCACTCGCTGTCATTGAAAAGATCTCTGAGCAAGTCTTGAAGCGCACACCCGACGAAGACAAAGCTTCCTGTCTGGCATACGCCAGCATTCTTCTCCGCAACCTACCAAAGCAGATGAGCCGCAAAGTGATGGATCAAGGTCGGCAGAATCTCTGGCCTTCGAACACAGCTGCAAGGTCCCATGATATCGACCCTTATGTCCATCTTTACGGAGCCATAACTTCCGTCGGGTCAGCCGCTTACAGGAATCTTGACAAGGACGATGTAGAGCCTACCAAAGGCTTTCTTTCTGCGCTGAGCACCTCTGTCCAACACTGCTCGACGTCTCATCTCGCTGGGTATCTACGCAAGATACAAGATGCGATCCAGGTGTGGGTGGAAGATCCGGAGAAGAAGATGCAGAGCAAGCAAGAGCCACTGAAGAGCTTGCATCGTGAGGTACGTTCACCGTTGTCTGAAAGCTTCAGCAGTCACTAACCATTTCCAGGTCATCAACATGTGGGAGGAAGTGAACAAAGCTGTAGAGCGGTTACCGCGCAAGGACAGCCAAACCTTGCTTCATTTGCAAGCGTTGGTGACTGCAGGCTTCCTAAGCAGACGCCGAAGCATCGTCAACATCTCTATTGCGACCTGGAATGCCACCTTTGGAAAAGAGGAGAGCTTGCGATACCCTACTCGACTTGAGCAGGCTCTGCGCCAATTACGGAACAGTGTCGAGCTTTCTCTTCCTTCACTGGAAGTCCGGGAAGACGATGCTGTAAGTGCATATATCAGTATCTCCGAAACGCTACTAACGTCAAAACAGGAGAACAAGCTCTCGTTTTACGACTCCGATACGAGTGCGGACGAGGTCAAACGTGCATTCAAGAGCCCGCGAGTAAAGGCTTCGCCCTTCAAAATCTCTAAAGCGTCGCGAAGGTCCAAGTCTCGATCTCCAGCAGTGCCAACCTCAGCTACCAGGAGAGTGCCCTCGCGACAAACGCCAAAGATCCGTCTCCGCCACGACGACTCTCAAATCAAATTCGAACCCATCGTCTCCTCACCATCGAACCCGTTCCAGCAAGAATCACAGGTGTTGACCGACCGACAGAAAGAGATGATCGATCGTCAAAGGCTCAGCACTGGTATATTTGCTAAGATGGGGGCGGTCTCACCACAGCCAGAGGATGTGACGTCGCCGATGGAGATCCACTCAGATGCGCTGACTGCAGATGATCTGCCAGATACCGCCTCTCGAGCAACTCCGCTCAAGGCTGTCGCAGCCATGGGTCCTATGGACGGCTACCTTGGATCGTCGCCAACTCCACATTCCCGCAAGAACACTCGTCATATTGTGAGCGAAGACACAGACATTGCAACGCCGACGGCCGTGCGGAGCATACAGTTTGCGAACGATGACCTGAACTCTTCGCCGCCTCAGTTTAGCAAGGATGACAGATCTAACACCAAGCAAAGCGAGCCTGATGTTCTCGTAGGATCCAGCTTTGAGTACCGTCAACCGGAAAGCTCGGTTTCGATCTCCTTTGATGAAGGAACCACAATCGATGAGGAAGCACTGCTTGACGCTGTTGCGCTCCACGACAACACACAAATGGAATCCGGACCCCCTTTAGACATGATCATGTCAGACGTGCCAAGCTCCACCATAGACCTGCAACTCACAGCCCAAATCGACGCCGATATGCAGGTTCATGATGCTCCTGCAGAAGCGACAGAGTCCGCACAATCAGAATCGAATGCCGAATACGTCGATGCCGCATCACATCCGCAATCATCAATGTTGGAGGACCAAGCCGGTAGCGACACCGAAGTAGACGAGTCCCAAACGCCGACCCGCGGTCCTGCCCGCCGTTCTCCACGCAAGAGCTCCCAAGCCAACACAAGCAGCACGAGCCGAGTGGGTGACTCTTTCGACAACAGCTCCGCGAAAGGAACACCGTACTCCCTGCGTAGTTCCTCCC
The DNA here is from genome assembly GCF_024043145.1 of Alternaria conjuncta. Lineage (NCBI taxonomy): Eukaryota > Fungi > Ascomycota > Dothideomycetes > Pleosporales > Pleosporaceae > Alternaria > Alternaria conjuncta. The sequence continues at coordinate 3,039,293 of NW_026250090.1, read as the reverse complement.
GCCACTCCATGGGAAGTCCATCCCGGCCTCCAAGTGGAAAGAAACCCAGACGCACACCCGCAAAGAACAAGAAGAACGGCAAGAAACAGACGCAAGAGAGTCCTGCGCCTGCCCCAGCTGCCGTTCCTGCCCCGGTATCAGAACCAGAGCCCGAACCAGAACCATCCCACCCCTCCGACACCGACATCCTCGACAACATCACCGTCGCAGCCCCAGTCCAAACTTCCAACCCACGAGGCAAGAAACGGAAGTCCATCCATACTACCACTACCACTTCCTCCTCCTCCAACGAACCCCCCACCCCCGCCCCCGCATCAACAACCCGCAAGCAAAATCTCCGCCGCTCCCAATCCCTCCTCTCGCAAGTCGAAAATTCACAGGATATCACTGTGGATGAAACGCCAGCGCCTAAGCGAGCGAGACAGAACGCGGATCAAGATGTCAGTGAAGCGAAGAGAACGACGCCGGGAAGTAGTGGGAGTAAGAGGTTGAGTCATGTGCAGGTTAGTCCGAGGCCGAGGTCTTCTGGGTCGGGGAAGGTGGGGGGAGTTGGGAAGGATGAGGGTGGGGATGGGGAGATGGAGGTGGTGGAGGGGGGTGAGGGTGTGGGGGAGTTGCAAGATGGGCCTGACGCCGAAGCAGGACCTTCACACCAACAATCCCGATCCCAACCCGCATATCTACCGCCATCCCAAAACTCAGCAACAGGCACCTCCACACCAACGCCTTCCTTCGCCGAACGCGTCATCCTCACCCCCCGCAGCATAATCAACCAGCTCAAGAGCCTCAAGGAATATCTTTTCCGCAGCCCGAGTTTAGTGCTAGGGAGAGAAGAAGAGAGGGAGATTGATGATGCGTTGTTTGATATTAGGAGGCAGGTGCATGCTGCGGGGTTGAGGGGGGAGGGTGAAGATAGGGATGGAGGGATGTGATGGGGTAGAGGAGGAGGAGGGGGAGGGGGTTATTGGGAAAATATTGGGGATGTGTTTTGATGGTTTGGATGTGGGATGAAAGGATGTAGGATGTTGGATGTGGGATGTAGGAAAACGTAGGATAATGTCATGGATGAAGTCTTTGTATCAACGTCAACATGTGTAGCATATACAACGAACGTGGTCACGATAAAATCACAAAACATCTGGACACCTCGATCTTTTTTGTAATGTAACTCATATTCCAAACTGTATCACAGAGTCTGCGACATTCTAGTCACTAGGTGTAATGCCTTTTGTCTGCCACGCAAACGCCTCCCCATGCTCATGAAAGTTTCGTTAAAAAGACACGTACGTAAAAGAAAGAAAAGAACCCAAAACAACGCAATCCACCCTGACCCAAACTTCCCTGTCGAGGAACAACTACTGCAGAAGGGGATCGCGGAAATGCTTCTGCGAGTTCTGCGCCTTCTCAACATTAGCCTGGTAGCGACTGCGAGCAGCTTGCTCCTTCCTCCTATCGCGCTTCTCGACAGCTTGGATCTCCTTCTTCTTGGCGTCGGTGACACCGACCATACCCCGCCCGCCGTTGGCGCGGGAGAGGAGCTGGCGGTCTTTATCGTGGCCACGACCGCGGACTTGGAGTTGGCTGCCCTCCTCGCCTTCTTCGCCGTCCATGGTGACGTCGCCGTCCTGGTCCTCTTCGTCTTCGTCGCCGGCGGTGATGGCACCGGGTATGCGGGCGCGTTGGGCTTCCTCCATGCGCTCGGCGACGCCGGGGTAGTTGCGCAGGTTCTGGCGGTAGTACTTGTTTAGTGAGCGGTGACCAGCGGTGCGGCCGGAGGGGAGGTGGAGCTCGTATTCGTCGTGGTAGACGGCTTGGGGTGTGTGGTGCGCGTGGGAGTGGAAGCCGTCGGCAGCGCGGTGTGGGCGGGGGTCGGCGTGGTTGTGGTGCTTCGACTTGTTGAGTGACTTGTGGCGGTGGCTGCGGTCGATGGGTACGGCTGTGATCTCATCAGTCGGTACGCTCGAGACGGTGCTGTCGGTCTCCCAGCCTGCGTCCTCTTCGGCGTTGCTCGACATGGCTGCGTCATCCTCTGTGGTGGTCTTCGTCTCGCGCCTGGCACCGAGCTTGATTCCGCCTCCTGTTGTAGATGACGAATCGTCCGAATCTTCAGCCTCCTCTGCCATCTCGTCGAAGTCGGCAGCGTCGGGGTAAGAGCTCCGGAAGTCGTAGAACTCGCCAATCTCGACCAACTCAATATCCGAGTCGAAAGCAATCATGCAGTGGCCGCGGTCGCGCATGTGCGTTTGAATGCCAGAGGCGGTGTGGAGAGTCTTATGGCATTTCAAGCACTCGTGATAAGCGTGGACCTTCTCGTGGAGATGCTTGATAAGCTCCTCGGGTTGAGCAAGGAATTCCTTCTCGGGTATGAACATGCCGTGGTATCGTCCCATGTGGGTGATGTTGAGCTGGAAGTTGGGCGACTTGTAGTTGCAGAATAGGCAGTCGAGGAGGGGATCGGTGGCAGGCTTGGTCGATGCGGCAACGGAGCTCTTGTCGTCTTCGGCGGCGGCGGACTCGTTCTCAGCTGCGTCCTCGCCTTCGAGGCTGGCATTTTGTAGGCCTTCGGCGACATCTGCGACATCCTTGTCCCCGTTGACGGTGGTGGCTTCCGACTCAGCCATGGACTCTCCCAGCGAAAAGGCAGAGCTGACCATGGAGCCCGTCACCGAGGCGGCGTCGTCTAGTTGCGCGCCTCTGACCGACTTGGCCATGTTGATGCGATGCTTAGAGCTGTTGAGGTGGTTATTGTAGGCATTTTCGCTGAAGTATGTCTTCTGGCATGGGGTGCACAGTTTCTCAAACGACGCCTTGGCGGCAGTGGCGGCAGCGGTGGCCTTGTTCGCAAGAACCTTCTCGGTGAAGATCTCCGAGGATAGCGGTGGGAGCGAGGCCACGCGACGCTTGAGGTTGTAGCGATGCCAGTCGGTCTGCATGTGCGCCCGCTGCAACTCGCTCGATCGGAAGGCGACCTGGCATGTGTTGCAAGTGAAGGGATGCGTAGACTGGATGTTAGCCTGGGAAGGAACTTGCGACGCCATCTTTGCGAGTGTTTGGGGGGTTGACGATGTGGTTGCACTCGGAGGGAGGAGTAGAAATATAGGCGGTAAGGTGGGGTTGAGTGTGGGATGTGGTAGCGCCGACCATTTCACGACTTTATGACTGGCCGAGGGGCAAAAAGCGACTAGGCCGAGCAGGGCGCGATTACAAAGTTGAGAAGGCGCGGGATTTGGATTCTGCGTCTTATCAGCAGTCCAGCGCACGGCGAAGATGGTGAATTGCGCAAAAGGCCGACTTGGGGCGAATATTGAAGCGCACAGGCATGACATCAATCGGCAGGCGTTGTGCCAAGCCACTGGCACCTGCCATCCCTGCAGCGGATTAGAGCCGCAGGGCAAGAGCACCCCTCGGCCACTACCTCAGCCCTATCGCCTTCTATAGCATACCTCGAGTGGCTATGTGATACCATGACACTCGCACATACTATACCAGACCGCATCCTTAGCCGCCACTCTCTCTTGCAACAACATCGCCATCGATGATATGAGCATGTCAGACGGGACTGAGCACCCTCGCGATGCTCCGTACAATGCCACCAACCAGGTCCCATCGGCTTCTGCAGCGGCTGGCCCATCGACGCGGTCATCACGTGTCTCGAACCGCTCGCGTAGGAAAGATGTGATAGACGTACAAGACACCAACCGCGTCCTGGAATGCTCACAGACTGAAAGACAGCGCCGCTTCCAACATCTTGTCCGACAGTGCGCACATCACTCCCTCTCATTGTCGCATCGAATGCTGACCGTTGACTAGCTACCTATCCCAGATCCTACATGGCTGTAAGAGTGCCTACTGCAATACCCCCACGTGCCTCTCATCTGGCAAGCGCATCGCGTCGAGACCACACCGTCCACCTACATTGCTCACGGCCACCGCCCTAGCCCATTACCTTGCCGGTCAAGACAACCCGAACCGCGGCCTATGCCCCCACGAGCTCAAGGTCGCGCCTGAGTCATTCGAGATTACAAATTGCCTTGCCCAACATGCCAGCAACGGCTCCGCCGAGGACTACGTTGTTTACCCTTCGGTATGGCAACTAGCACAACAGCGCAGGCAACGTCATGCGGGAAATAGTGGTCAACAAGAGCTGGATGGCGACTTGATCAATGCCCTCAAGCAACGGCAGCAAGCTAGAAAAGACCCAAAGGCTCTTAGTCAGAACTTGTACGACAGCTTGACTATGATATACTCTTATACCACGCAAATGCCCACACCTGCTTCTATCCTTGCTTCCCTTCGCAAATCCGAGCACACTCCTGCACATGACGCTCGTTCTACTCAAGCCTCCGCTATACCGCCTTCCCGACCAGACGGGCATGATGCGGATTCAAATACCGAGCCAACGCTTGGTACAAACGCTTCGAACGCTACACAATTGAATGCAACCTCGCGTATCGTTCGTCACAATTCACAACTGTCAGCCGCCACTCGTGACAGTTCACAGCCAGACAACGCTAGCGCTGAGGTCCTGGCTAACGGGCACCATGTCCACAGGATTCCCTACCATCCCTCGAACGGCACGATTCAAAGATATCCTCCTCCAGCAGCACATCCTACTGCCGTGGATGGTGCAGCGGATTCAGTAATGCTATCAATCTCGAAAACAGGAAAGAAAAGCTCCACTATCGGTGGGACATACCCGGCTGCTGCGCCTCGAGCGAAGCCATCATCAGCAACAACCGAACTACCTACGAAGAACACCTCTGTTGAGGAACATTCATCATCCGGTGTACCCGTTGTCCCAACATTGAGTTGCAGTATCCTCAATGAGCTGAAAGAGGACGTCCATCGCCATGGAAAGAGCCGGTCTACAGACTTCAATTACGTTGTGGACTTTGATCGTCGGCGACGTACGCGACGTACAAAACCCCTCGTCAACCGATCTCTGTTCTATACTCTGAGCGACCCAGAAAAGCTACTTGCATCATTCCATGATAATAACCAAGACTTCAAAGACTCACCCTTACCTCATCTCGACTCAACACGCCTAGCCAACTCTTTTAGAGATTGGAATCATCGCAACGGTGCGCTCATCTTCGATAGCCTGTGGCTCGCGCTGGATGCTTTGCTCGTCTCTCCACCTGAACTCGACGTTCAGAAGAGTCCTCGTCTGAGGCCATCAAGAAAGGGCGCTTCCAATAGCAGTCCTTCCGACCAGTCCTCCAGTGGTCATCAAGGTGCCTCGCGCTATCTCAATACTCATGAAGCCGCTCATATCGTCATAATATGCATACACGCACTCACCTCCCTGGTACCGCTTGGATGGCCGCACACATGGGCCCAAATTCGGAAGCTTCGGTCTTGGGGTGTAATGGTGCCCACTGCTACTCCCAATACCGACGCTTTTGCACATCCCTACATGGACATCATCGACGAGTTGGAGTACGAACCGGCAGTGCGTCTTGCCGATCGTTTACTTCGGGCTATCGGGACGCGGACTTGTTTCAAACATATACTCGCCAGTTTGGACGTCGCAGAAACGACCCGGGATGGGTCAGAACAAGCTCCAGCTTCTGTCGGGCTTGTGGATATGGTTATACAACATCTGGAGGTGGTAGAGCGCGTCGGTATGGCGACAAAGATGAAGCTGAACTCGAGCCATGATCGCGATGGAGATCCAGGGTGGACTGTCACAGCTACTTTTATGGAGTGGCTGAGGACTATCATTGTCAAGAAATGGGACAGCAAAGCTGAAATCAACAAGTGGAGCAGCGTTGGTACAGCCGTGATGGTTCTCGACAAACTTCGTAAGCAGCTCAGATGATTTCACCATCGAGAGGCTAACATTCACAGATTCTAAGCGGCGATCTCTACAATTACATTCCAACATGTTCGAAATGCCGATACTCGATGAACGCATCGATACAGTAAACGAGCCTATCAACTACCTCACATGGGATCATCACCCCAATACTCTACACCTTTACGAGTACCCATGCCTCTTCTCTGCGCAGCATCTCGTGGCGTACTTCCGTACCATCAACTTCACCGAGATGATGAAGCAGTACGACCATACTATGCGGACCCACCAAATGCAGAAGTCGCTGGAGATGTTCCTCAAAGAACCGTATTGGTGGATTATTAAGAGGAAAATGAAGACTACCCTGAGCGAATACCTAGTGTTGGATGTCAGTCGCGAAGAACCTTTGAAAGACACGCTTGATCAGCTGTGGGGTATGGACAAGAGGATGTTGCTGAAACCGCTCAAGGTCAAGATGGGTCACAACGAAGGAGAAGTCGGTGCGGATCACGGCGGCGTGACGTACGAATTCTTCCGTGTCGTTCTGAGTGAAGCTTTCAGGCCGGAGAATGGTGAGCCACACTATCCTGTGTAAGTCACTAAACTAACTTTGGCAGGCATGTTCACGATCGATTCACAGACGCACATGACGTGGTTCCAACCAGGCAGCTTCGAACCCCCCTGGAAATTTCAGATGCTCGGTATACTATTCAGTCTTGCTGTCTATAACGGCATTACCCTACCAGTCACCTTTCCTCTTGCCTTCTATGAGTATCTCCAAACCACCGGCAACCCGCGCGTCGAAGGCCCAGCCGACTACGACCCCATCGACTACATCAGCGACGGCTGGCCCAGCCTAGCAGAAAGTTTCCGCACCCTCTTATCCTGGAGCGACGGCGACGTCGCAGACGTCTTCATGCGCGAATATGTATTCAGCTACTCAGCCTTCGGCCAGCCGATCGACCAAAACCTAGGCGATAACTTCCCTGCCCTCGCCGAATCAAACTCCCCAATCGAAGAGCCCGGTCTAGTCACCAACGAGAACCGTCTACAGTATGTGAAGGACTACGTCCGCGCCCTGACATACACTTCCGTCGCCCCTGGCCTCATCCCTTTCCTGCACGGCTTCCTCACCTGCATCCACCCAAAGAGCCTCCAACTCTTCACACCACACTCGCTCCGCCACCTCATCGAAGGCACTCAGCATATTTCCATCCCCGACTTGAAACGCTGCGCAAAATACGAGGACGGCTACACACCCACAAACTCCAACATCCGCGCCTTCTGGGACGTAGTCGAGCATTACAGCCAAGAAGAGTTGCGTCTCCTGCTCGAGTTCGTAACGGCGTCTGACCGTGTCCCTGTTACGGGCTATGAGAGTATTACGTTTCACATTGTTAGGATCATGGGAGCCCCGAGCAGTTTGCCGAGTAGTAGCACGTGTTTTGGGAAGCTGTATTTGCCGGATTATGAGGATAGGCGGGTTTTGGAGGGGAAGTTGGGGTTGGCGATTCGGAATTCGAAGGGTTTTGGGAATGTGTAGAGAAGATGATACACGGTATTCGGCAGAGACGCAGAGGAGGGAAGCGCAGCTACAGGTAGCTAGTGGCTGGAATACAAGGTATACTCGCCTGTAAGGCAGATCGTGTACCAGAATTGGAGCATGTCATGTCACACATATCCTTTTCCATGGCTAAAGCTTCGTCTCCTGTTGTCGGATTTGAAGCAAAAGAAAAGGCAAAAAAGAGCAAAAACATACAACAGCGGGGATTCGCTAGTGGTCACCCACCTAACTACTAATCCGCCGGTACACTGCTTGTATATGGCTGAGCGGACGGGAAGCCTAATTCTCAGTGTCCTATGGTCGTATGTGAAGGAATGGGAAAGATGTTGGTTTATATAGAGCAGACATTAAGGTCTTGCGACAGTCTTCATGGTTATCTTTTTCCCGAGGGATACGAAGAAGTGTCATCAAAATGGGTGCATACAGCGAGGTTCATGCATAGGATCAGTAAGGCTCTAGGATAAGTTTGCGGATCTTTCGAAGATGCTCGCGTAGAGAAGAGCATGTGTCTGTATTGTAGCATTGCAAGGTGGTTTATGGGAATCTGAGATTGTTTGCGTTGGAGATGGTTGGCGTTTGATGGGTTTGTGCTGTGATGTGAGGTGTTGTGTGATGTGGGTTGTGTTGGTGGTTTACTCATCGTCGAGTAGTGAGGGCAGTTTGGGCTGCGGTTAACGAAATAGTAGTTGTGGTTTACTCATGATCGTGATCGACGAGCGTGTCTGCCCACGTATCCATGTTGTTCTTTCTATCATCGTGACAATGAGGAGGGGGAGGGCGGCTTCGTTTGATTACTGACACATCGATTCGGGAAGTCGAATGTTGACGTTGGGATGATTGCTGTCCTGGTCATATAGTCCTGGTGATTAGAAATGTGATTCGTTGAGTGACAGACGTTGTCTCATAACTTTGTCATACTCACGTTCCTTAGCTCACCATCTTTGCATGCATGGTCCTGCTATACTATTTGGCTTCAGCAATATAGACGTGATAGATACTCTCCCCTGTACGTCTCATGACCATCTCGTACGTAACGCCAGCCAGCGGTCTAGCAAGGCCGCTCTCCGGCTGCTTTCTTCTTATCAGCAACTACGGCGAGAATTACCATGCCAAACAAGGACTCAGCAGCACGAGTCGAGTCGAGTCGTGTCGGAAGGCCCGCGACGTATGCGCTGGACGTCATACCCACCAATCAGCCCCCTCCACGAAACCTTCCCAAAACATGAAGTTCCTCTTACACTAGCGTATGTGGACCCCAAAGCTCAGTGGCGACTATGCGCACTTCGGTCTTCGGTCGTCTCGGAGTCGTTGTCCCGGGCCGTCGCTTTGTCGCTTCCTCACCGACCGGATCGTCGCTCAACGCTCGGGCGACGACCCGCTGCGTGGTTATCAAGAGTCATTCGCGTCGGTCGGGAAATGCCAAGAAGACTGAGCTCGCGGACTTTGTCTTCGGATGCGCCGGCGATTGGCTGGGTGCTTTGGTGTTTTGGTGTTTTGAGGGTCCTCGTGACTGGTATGTCTGGACATTGGCGGTGCGTTGACGGACGGGACTGCAAGTCGTGCGTGCGTCGCGGATGCTGGCGATTAGCGTATGTGGAGATGCGGTTGGCGGGCTGACGCAGCTCTGCGCCTGCAAGATTTCATTATCGATTCGTACCAGGCGGGCACGAAGGGGTGGTTGTTAGCGCAAGTGGGGGAGGTGGTTGTTATCGAGATTGCGAGGGTTTCTTGCCCGGGATGGGAGAAAAAGTCCAGGGAAGAATGGAGTGGCGGGCATAATGACTGATGTTGTTTTGTGCTAGTCGTGGTGTTGGAGGACAGGATAATTGTGATATCACTGCTGGGTTGTAATGTGGTGAACTACTTTTTGTGGACCCAACGACCTTAGATAGTTTAGTGGACTTCGGATGTAAACATGACATTTGGGTGTGGGTGGGTATACCAACGATTCAAAACTCAATCCAGAATTGTTTGTATGCTGCTTACAGTAGTGGTGGAGCGGAGCGAGCATGCATGTCCAGCGCGCGATCTAGCCCTCGAGTCGAGAATCAAGACCATCGCGTGGGGATAACTGCATCTGGAGTTGTGGACACGATGGATAAGCTCCGAAGGCCCCTTGCCCCTGCAGTTCTCTAACCGAACGACGACTGTACCACGAGGCAGCTCAAGTCTGGCCGAACTGATACGACGTCCAATTACAGTAGTTTCTCGGCGCATCGATGCCAACACATCAATCTGCGTGCAGGTCGGAGAGACTTTGAAGGAGTCAGACCGCAAACGGGTCGAGCCGACAAAACAATCATGTTCACGTGCCTGTCCGGTGAATCCTGCGAAGACTCTAGTGCCAGCGAGCCTTCGGAGAGCCGCATGCATGTGTCGTTGGAAACTGCAGCGCGCTATCAGTAGCCTGCAGCCACTTGGCATCAAATAGTGTTGATTCGCCAATGCAACGAGACATCTCTCGTTCGGGCTAGGCGGACGCAGCAGACCAATGACGGTGGGATCTGGAAGAACATGCGGACACTCCGCCTCGCACCGGTCGCTAGATGATCCGAACACGAAAGTGTATACCGGTGGAGCCTGGACGACTTCAATGCTCGCGTGCCATGCATGTTCACGTAGGAGCGACGTCCCGAGGAGTCGCGAGGTCGCGAGGAGTTGACCGAGTGGCGCTCGCGATAACGGTGGCAAGGGGACGCGCAGCATGCAGTTGAGCTATCGCATGCAGTATTGGTTGAGAAATGTCAAGATGATGTTCAGTCAGTAGGTAGAGGATGAGCAACTAAAGTTGCACACTACACAGGTAAGGTTTGCGGTGCCAAGCGACGTGCCAAGTCCTCCACGACTCCTACCCAAACTTCATCAATTCCTCATGTGCTTCAATTCTAGCGGATGTACATGCTTGCATGCTTGGCTGTTACGTAGTCCCGACTTGATCGACTACCCTGCATATGGATCATGTGCATGGCGTTGTCAATCTCGACGTCCGTGGTCGCTGCTCCTCGAAAGGGATCGATCACACTGGCAATACATGCGCTAGCGACGGGCAGACATGCTGTATTCTGTTGCATGGCTGTGCGGATATAATTGTAAAGGGATTGGTCTGGCCGGGTTTGCTACCTATGGGTGATGCAGCGTGGCAATCTTGAATCCTGCAGCGGAAGGCGGGAGGATGACTGAGCGCTACCAGAGTCTGGCCGCGCACACAACTTGCATGTTACGCAGAAATGGCGAGGCGACGACGAAATCACTGAAAGAATTTCATGTCAGAGATTTGCAACAATCACTATGAATTACAAGATACATCACATTGTTCTAGATTAATGTAACCCTGCTCGCTAAATGGTGAATACCCCAGCCAAGACGTGAGGTAAGATCGCGTGCTCGATGAAACGCTCCATGATGATCCCTCCAGCATCGAACATCGAACTGCGGCCGGTCGGGCCTTTTGAAGTCAGACCAGGGCGGTGTGCTCGTAGAGGTGGGATTTCGCCATCGCCCAAACGGGACTAGTTCGGGCGGGATTGGTCACTCGAAGCGTGGATTGCGTAGGATTGCGTGACCGCTGGAAGTCACGACCCAACCTTTTGTAAGGCGCGTCAGGGTCGCACTTCCCCACACACACCGTGCGGCCGACGCGACTTCCGGGGCGTCGCGCTTCTTATCTTCCCTATCTATAAAGGTCCCGCTGCCCTCATCTCAACCAGAGTTGGGCCACCAAGTTTCCTGCCTTCACCCACATTCAGAAATTAATTGCTTCTTCCTACAATATCATCGAAGCTTCAAGTCTACCACCACAACCACTGCCACTACAGTATGGCACCCAGTCTCTTGCTAGACCCAGAGTCGCCGCCCTCATCCTATGTCCACACCACCAAGCAAGCCTTCAGCCAGGACGGCGGTGTCTCACTCAAGGAGGCCCAGGCTCCCGTTGGCGGCGACTTTTCCTTCTCTTCTACAGCCATGAACGGTAATGGTAACGGCCATGTCAACGGTAGCGATGGCTTCTCCGGCAACGGGTTCTCAGATGCTCAGCAAGGCGGAAGCGATTTCATTACTGCTCAGACTCTTCGTCAACAGTCGGACAGCTATGCGACTCAGGCTCGCACTTCGGGAGACGGAAAGAGTCCCAACATCTTGTACATTATGGCCGATCAGATGGCCGCACCCATGCTAAAGTTCAATGACCCAGAGTCAGTTATCAAGACACCTCATCTTGATGAGCTTGCTAGGACCGGCGTCAACTTCGCGAGCGCTTACTGCAACTCACCTTTGTGTGCACCATCTAGGTTCACCATGTGCAGCGGTCAGTTGCCATCCAAGATCGGAGGATACGACAACGCCTCGATCCTGAGTCCAGAGATCCCGACCTACGCCCACTACCTCCGCCGCGAAGGATACGAGACTGCGCTCGCAGGAAAGATGCACTTCATCGGCCCGGACCAGCTCCATGGCTTCGAGCACCGACTTACTTCCGACATCTACCCTGGCGACCTGGGATGGTCCGTCAACTGGGACAAGCCAGAGGAGCGTCAAGAGTGGTACCACAACATGGCCTCGGTCATGCAAGCCGGACCATGTGTGCGATCCAACCAACTCGACTATGACGAAGATGTCATGCACAAGGTAAGGATTTCTCAGTAGTACAATATACTCCAGCGGTATAAGGAAGTCTTCTAACACATACCTTCAGGCTCAACAGTACCTCTACGACTACGTTCGGTCTGACCCCGAGACCCGTCGGCCATTCGCCTTGACCATCTCTTTGACCCACCCACACGACCCCTACACCATGATCCAAGAGTACTGGGACCGATACGAGGGCGTCGACATTCCCCTTCCCAAGGTTGAGATCGCCCAAGAGAACCAGGACTCTCACTCTCAGCGCCTGCTCAAGACCATCGACCTGTGGGACAACCCCGTTCCAGACGAGGCCAAGATCCGCGCGCGCCGTGCCTACTTCGCTGCTTGCAGCTTCGTCGACGACCAGGTTGGCAAGCTCGTCCGTCTCCTCAAGAACTGCAGGCTGGACAAGGACACCATCATTGTCTTCTCTGGAGATCACGGCGACATGCTTGGCGAGAGGAGCCTGTGGTACAAGATGAGCTGGTATGAGAACAGCGCGCGAGTACCGATGATTATCAACGGGCCCAACATCGCGCCCAAGAAGGTCAAGGAGTCCGTGTCCACCATGGATCTCTTGCCCACGTTCGTCGACCTCGCCGGAGGACAAGTTGATGATCGTCTGCCACTAGACGGTGTCAGCCTTCACGAGTACCTTGTCTCAGACAAGCCAGGCAAGGACGAAGTGTTCGGCGAGTACATGGGAGAAGGCACCGTTACTCCGACTTACATGATCCGCCGTCATGAGTGGAAGTTCACCTACTCCCTTGCCGATGGACCGCAACTCTACAATCTGGTTGAAGACCCGCAGGAGCTGCATGATCTTGCCACTTCCCCGGAGCCTCACAACCAGAAGATGCTCGCCAAGTTCGAGGCGGAGGCGCGCGAGAAGTGGGACTTCAAGACCATCCACAACGACGTCGTCCGAAGCCAGCGCATGCGCCAGGTTGCTTGCAGTGCACTGAAGATTGGTCGCAAGGAGTCGTGGGACTACCAGCCACCGGCCAACGACCAGAACCGATTCATCCGCTCGCATATTCCTCTGGACGAGCTCGAGCGTCGCGCGCGCTTCCCCATCGTCGATTACCTGGGCCGCGAGAAGTCAGCTCAGGCATCCCACCATGGTCTTGCTGGAGCAGCTGGCCAGTGAGGGCACGTGTCCCAAGCACCCACGACCTTTTTCCCTTTCGATCAATTTGTGTTATTACGGATGCCGAGATTCCATCTTTCCAGTCTGTTTCTAGCGATGCTGTTAATGTCCAGTTTTATTAGCGACTCATGGCGTATGACTTTACGACGCAGGGTGTGTATTGTCAAGCGTTCTGCAAACAGCATGGTCAGAATGAGTTGCATTTACGGCGTTTTGGGGCATATGAGGGCAGGGCGTTATGGCGATGATGATCTTGAGCAGGCGATACATGGGCGACGGGTGATCTGGCTATCTATAGCACAGTACAACAATAAAACTGAAAACGTAAACTCGGTGCCGTGTGAACTGACGTCGGCGTTGATCATGTGTGAAAGAATGATGGTGGTGCTGTGAAGCTGTGTGACTCTGGTGCGAAGCGGCGGGGACAAGGAGGGGTGTAATGGTGAGTACCACGATTGGGGGACTGCGATAAGCCAAGTTTCAAGCTACACGTGAGGTGGCGTTTGCCTCCACAAGCCGAACGACCGACAGCGGAAGGTGCCAGTTACGTCTGCGACTCAGTACCACCAACCTGGGTTGTAGCTATATCCGCCGTGTTTGTTCTACCTCAACCTCCCACTCCTCTTCAACTACCTCGAGCTCCGTCCATCATCTACGCACAACCATGTCTACTGCAGCCCGCCGCCGTTTGATGCGCGACTTCAAGGTACGCCACTAGAGCAGCAGCACCAGCAAGCTCGGATGTTCGTGCAATTCAATAGAGAGCACCGTACTGACAAAGACAGCGCATGCAAACTGATCCTCCCGCCGGCGTCTCTGCGTCTCCAGTTGCGGATAATGTCATGACCTGGTACGGCTCACCGCATTCCCCCGCACGCGACACCAAGCCTCGCAGTCGTTCTCGACTTTCGGAGACACTGCAGCGGCAACAACATATGTCTGAGCTTGACTGCTGACACATAGACAGGAACGCAGTTATTATCGGCCCAGCAGACACACCGTTCGAAGACGGGACCTTCCGTCTTATAATGCATTTCGAGGAGGCATACCCAAACAAGCCGCCGGGCGTCAAGTTTATTAGCCAGATGTTCCATCCCAACGTATACGGGACCGGCGAGCTGTGTCTGGACATTCTTCAAAACCGGTGGTCGCCCACGTACGACGTGGCAGCCATCCTGACCAGTATTCAGAGGTACGTCAGAGTAGAACTGGTGGGCTGCAGCGCGACACATGCTAACAGGGTCCAGTCTGTTAAACGACCCGAACACCTCGTCTCCCGCCAATGTCGAAGCGTCGAACCTGTACAAAGAGAACCGCAAGGAGTACACCAAGCGCGTGCGTGAGACGGTGGAGAAGAGCTGGGAGGACTGAGGGGCGACCGGGGTACGAATATCACGACACGACGGCATGGGATGGAGTTACAAGGAACAGGGACAATGTCATGTTTGTTACTGGCAGCCAGGGGCGTTTTGCTTGAGGCTCTGCGGCGTGGAGTTTGGTTCACTATGGTTCTATGTTCGTGGCGTAGCCAATATACGTCCGTTTTCGTTGGCATCGCTGATCATGTAGAGAAGCGTGATTGTCTTTGTCGCTCCACTAATGCAGGGATCCTGGTTAGTTGTCTTGGGCACAATGCAGCGGTATCTTGCTGCAACTGCTACAATGCCATGAAGCAATGCAAGTAGGCGGGACAAAGAGGTCGCCATAAAGGAAGATGCGCAGAGCATGCTTTGACCAGGCAGGTTGCGTCACGGCCGTTGGCGGCGGGGAGGAGGAAGGCGCGCTATGGGCATGCAGACCCTGGGCGTATCAACACAAGCCCCAGCCCGCACCTCGACAATAGACCGGCATCAACATCGCTCGTCTCCCTCACCGCGCGCGCCCCCGTGCTGTTGTCCCCTCACTTTCTCCTGGCGCGAGCAGCGAAGGAGTCCCCGGCGAGCCCCAAGAAGCCTCCGTGGCCGTTTCAGCAGTTCCCCTTAACCATAGTCATAGCGGGGCCTGTAATTACCCACCTCCCACGCGCCGAGACACAGCGAGACGTGACGGTGCCACAACAGGACCTCCCGGCGGGCCTGCAGCAACACCTGCCCCGAAGCGCGAGCGAAGCAAACAGAGCGAGGCCTCTGGGCCGCACCGCCTGAACAGCAGCAATCATGTCGTGAGTAGCTCCAAGATGGCGGCGAAGAGGGGTGGCATGGCTAACAAAACGGGCGACAGGGGCTCCAATACTATCAAAGGTGCGCCGCCATACACGAGACACAGAGAAGCATGGGATACGGGTTACTGACGGTACGACTGCAGTGGTGGCGCGGTTCCGCCCGCAGAACAAGGTCGAGATAGCCAGCGGCGGAGAGCCCATAGTCGAATTCAAATCCGACGACACATGTACGATCCAGGTACGGCATGCCAGCTCGAGGGATGAAAAGCAGAGCCACTAATGCTGTGTGTTAGTCGAAAGAGGCCTCCGGGGCCTTTACCTTCGATCGCGTTTTCGACATGAACTCCCGCCAGGCCGACGTCTTCGACTACTCCATCCGCCCCACCGTCGACGATATTCTGAATGGATACAACGGAACAGTCTTCGCCTACGGGCAGACAGGAGCCGGAAAGTCGTACACCATGATGGGTAGCGATATGGACGATGAGGTCGGCAAGGGAGTCATCCCGCGTATCATCCAGCAAATCTTCGCAAGCATTCTGGCATCGCCGAGCAACATTGAATACACCGTCCGCGTCAGTTACATGGAGATTTACATGGAGCGCATTCGCGATCTTTTGGTTCCCCAAAACGACAATCTGCCGGTGCACGAAGAGAAGAACAGGGGAGTCTACGTCAAGGGTCTGCTGGAAGTGTACGTTTCGAGCGAGGAAGAAGTCTACGAGGTCCTCCGAAGAGGTGGATCGGCACGAGCGGTCTCAGCTACCAACATGAACGCCGAATCCTCGCGATCGCATTCCATCTTCGTCGTAACGGTCAATCAGAAGAACGTCGAGACCGGGTCATTGAAGAGCGGACAGCTCTTCTTGGTCGATTTGGCTGGTTCTGAGAAGGTCGGCAAGACCGGAGCGAGTGGACAGACGCTGGAGGAAGCAAAGAAGATCAACAAGAGTTTGAGTGCCTTGGGCATGGTCATCAACTGCTTGACCGACAGCAAAACGCAACATATCCCCTACCGAGACTCGAAGCTCACACGTATTCTTCAAGAATCGCTCGGTGGTAACTCCCGGACGACCCTGATCATCAACTGTTCGCCAAGTAGTTATAACGATGCCGAAACGCTGGGAACACTTCGGTTCGGTATGCGCGCAAAGACCATCAAGAACAAGGCCAAGGTCAACGCCGAACTCAGTCCGGCTGAGCTCAAGGCCATGCTCAAGAAGGTACAAGGACAAGTCACGTCATACGAGACATACATCGGTTCGCTCGAAGGGGAGGTCTCGGTTTGGCGTGCAGGTGAAGCCGTCCCCAAGGAGAAATGGATTCCGCCTCTAGAGACAAGTCCGTCATCTGGAAGGAAGCCAGCGACAGCACCCCGTCCAGGAACGCCATCGAGACTGGAAGGTGTGAGAAATTCGGAAACGCCACGACCTGATTCGCGAATGGACCTGGAACGCGCAGGTACACCCAGCATACCACTAGACAAGGACGAGAAGGACGACTTTCTGCGAAGAGAGAACGAGCTCCAGGACCAGGTTGCCGAGAAAGAATCACAGCTTGCCAAGGCCGAGGACCAACTCAAGTCTGCCAAAGAGGAGCTTCAATACTACAAAGACCGGGACGCGAAGACGAACAAGGACAATGAGCGAATCACCATGGAGCTCAACGAGATGCGCATGCAGGTTGAGAAGATTCAGTTTGAGAGCAAGGAGGCGCAAATCACCATGGACGGACTGAAGGAAGCCAACTCGGAGCTGACCACCGAGCTGGACGACGTCAAGCAACAGCTCCTGGACGCAAAGATGAACGCCAAGGAGACTTCCGCCGCTATGGACGAGAAGAAGAGGAAGAAGGCCGAGGCAATGGCACAAATGATGGCCGGCTTCGATCTCGGCGGCGAGGTGTTCAGTGACAACGAGCGCACGATACGGAAGATTATTGAAGAGCTAGACCAGCTCCACGACATGAGCGCAGCTGGCGAGGCGATTGCTCCGGATGCGATCAAGGGCCTGCGGGAGAAGATTGTCGAGACACAGGGCATTGTACGACAAGCCGAGCTCTCCCTTACTGCCCGCAGTGAGGAGGACAACACATATGCCAAGCGCCGCGAAGCACTGGAGGCACGCTGCGAGACCTTGCAGACGCAGTACGAGGAACTCCTCGAAGGCAACCTTTCAGAGCAAGACAAGGAAGAGCTCAAGGCACGCCTTGCCGACGCCTACTCTGCCCGACAAGAAGGCAACCTCGAACTTGTCGAAAGCCTCAAGCAGGATACTGCACGTATGCTGGAAGAGAACCAGAAGCTCAAGGCCGAGAACGAAAGCCTGCAACAGCGCATTAAGAGTGGCGCCATTGCCAACGGTGTCGCCAACGGCATCAACGGCAAGACTGTGCAACAGCAGATTGCCGAGTTTGACAACATGAAGAAGAGCCTCATGCGCGATCTCCAAAACCGCTGTGAACGAGTGAGCAGACTGAGCTTCTCAAACGAAGACGCATTGCTAATAAGCCACAGGTTGTCGAGCTTGAGATTTCGCTAGACGAGACACGCGAGCAGTATAACAACGTGCTCCGTACCTCCAACAACCGCGCCCAGCAGAAGAAGATGATGTTCCTCGAGCGCAACCTCGAGCAACTCACCGTCGTCCAGCGCCAGCTCGTCGAGCAAAACAGCTCCCTGAAGAAGGAAGTCGCCATCGCCGAGCGCAAACTCATGGCCCGCAATGAGCGGATACAGTCTCTAGAAAGCTTGTTGCAAGACTCCCAGGAGAAACTCACAGCTGCGAATCACCGGTAACTTGCCCCCTCCCCTTCTCCCATCCCCTCAACCCCTTACTAACACCTTGCCAGCTTCGAAGCCCAACTCACAGCCGTCAAAGAGCGCCTCGAGTCCGCCAAAGCGGGCTCCACCCGCGGTCTCGGTTCCCCCGCTGGCGGCGCATCTTACGCTGGCTTCGGCGGCGTCGGCTCCCGCATCGCCAAACCGCTTCGTGGCGGCGGTGGTGGACCCGTCGCGGATGGGCCTGTCCTCCCTGTCATTGGCAATCTGCAGAAGCAGGACGGTGATGGGGGGGATGCGAATAAGGGGAAGCGGACGAGCTGGTTCTTTAATCAGCGGTAGTGGGAGTGGGGGTGGTAGTAGGGATATGGAAAGGGTGGAGAGGATGGAGTATGAGTTTGAGATGGATTTGGGTGGGTATCATTGATGGGATGGTATGGGATGGGATGGGATGGGATGAACAAGGTAGGAATGACGGGTGTTTATGGCGTCGCGCTTTGTGTGGACGAAGGGAAGAAAGGAAGGTCGATGGATGAGATGAGATGCATGCCCGAACTGAATCATGTACTCGATCAAGGAGTGAGTGGGTTGTCACGTTTTTGGCTTTCTATCGCTTGGTTCGCGTACTGTTTTGCGTAAACCCACTTTATACCATAGATTCATTATCTTTGAATACCTTGCATGAGGATGTTTGTCTACGCCCATTCGTTCCGTGCTCTGTCGTTGTATGATGGTTCAGCAGTATAGAGAAAGGCCGCACTTTATGAGCATCGAGTATACGCTGATTGTTATATGAATAATCAAAGAGCTGACTAGTAAAGGAAAGTATGAAGCTAAGTGTTCTGAAGATAGTCTCTCAGATCCGCACAGCCACGCGATTCGTTTGGTACTTCTTCGTGCTGGGGAGGAGGAGCGTGCAGATTATTGCTATGCTGCCAAAGGCGATGCTCGTAAACTAAATGCCACACATATCAGCTTTGTGGTACATGAGCAACCGTTAAAGGGAGGCCCAACTTACCCAAACATACTTCAAACTCTCACTATACGCCCACCTCGTCCCTATCGTCGCACCCTCCATAACCTGCGGCGTAACACCCAGAATACCCGCCGAAGC
Organism: Alternaria conjuncta; assembly: GCF_024043145.1. Classification (NCBI taxonomy): domain Eukaryota; kingdom Fungi; phylum Ascomycota; class Dothideomycetes; order Pleosporales; family Pleosporaceae; genus Alternaria; species Alternaria conjuncta. Next base: position 3,020,105 of record NW_026250090.1, on the reverse strand, counting down.
CAACTTCTCCGGCTCCGTAAGAAACAAGCCCACGAACGCCTCCACACTCTCCAGCGGCAAACCAGCCTGCACCGCATACATCGCCGTGTACTTGGGTAGATTGGCAGTCAATTTCCCCGCGAAAATGTTGTAGTAAATCGAATACCCGATACTGCCGCCAACCGTACGAATCGACAGCGACAACGCCGCAGCAGTTGTAATGAGGGAATCTGGGCAAACCAGCATCGCAACCGTCGCAGCAGGAACAAGAACGCCGCCTACACCAAACCCCGCCATGGATCCCAGAAAAAGAACCAAGCGTTCGTTGTCTGGCGTCATAACCGCCAGCGCCCCAGCGAAACTTGTCATAATCCCCACAGCCACAAGCAACACCTCCCTCGTATTTCCCGGGAACCTACTCAGTGCCGCATTAAAAAATATCGCGCCCACCGCCGTCGTAAGCGCGGGCCCCAAGCCCCTCAGTCCAATAGACACAGGATCGGGGCTGTAAACACTACTAAACGTAACCGGAAAGAAATTAAGTATGCTGAAGAAATTCATGCCCGCGCTAAACGCAACGACATATGCGAGACCGACGATGCGCTGGCCGGAGAAGAGGGCAGAGGGAACCATGGGGTACGCTGCGAATTTCGTCTCGTAGAGGATCCAGAGGGCAATTAGGAGGAGGCCGATGAGCATGGTACATAGGACGTATGCGGAGGTCCAGGGATGGGTGTAGCCGCCTGATTGGAGGGCGACGAGGAAGAGGGTCAGGCCTGTTATGGAGAGTACACCACCCACATAGTCTATTCTTTTCAAGATCGCTTTTCGCGTGTAGGAGGGGGAGGAGTTGGTACTGGCGCGCTGTGGGAAGTAGGTTAGGGCGAGGCCGACGCCGACGATGAAGTTGAAGATTAGGGCGACCCAGGGGCCCCAGCGCCAACCTGGCCCACTGGCGGAGTGGGACCAGAGTTCTACGTAGAGGAGGTAGGGGCAGAAGGGGAGGACGAAGGCGGTTACGAGGGCGAGGGAGTAGCCGCGGTGTTTTATGGGGACGACTTCTGCGAGGCTGGGGTGGGGTGTTTGTTAGTAGGGATTGATATAACTAGCGGTCGTGGCAACTGAACCAGTGGATGAAGAAACTAGAACAGAAGACAACAGACGAAAGGGAAGAAAGAACACAACTTACCCAGCAAGACCAGTCAACTCCCCCGTCGCAGCCCCCGCCCCCGAAATCGCCATGCCAGCCAACAGCTGTCCGAAATTCTGTCCACTGCCCATCAACGCACATCCGAGGCAGATGCAAAAGGAGCCAAAGAGTGCGATGTAGCGTTTCCCGAAGAGGTCTTGGAGGTAGCCTGCATAGGGGCATACGGCGGCGATGGCGAGGATGTTGGCGGTGGGCAGCCAGGCTGAGCCGCGGTCGAGATTGAGGTCGGCTTCGATGAAGGAGAGGGAGGCGCCGGCGAAGTAGAGGATTACTTGGGAGCCTGCGGTGGGTTAGTCTTGGGTGGGGATGGGATGTGGAGGGGGGAGGTTGTACCAGTGTATAGTGCGGCGAGGAAGATGGCGGCGAAGATGCTACGCACACTCCATTCTACCTTGCCATCTGAGTCGTCTCCTTTGAGTGCGTGGGCATTATTCATGTCCACGCCTTGGTCTGTTTGGTCATGCTGTGACTCCAGCGACAAGTCTGTAGCATGATGCGGGTTTGCATGTTCGATATGATGGCTGACTTGTTGTTTCTCCTTTTCGTAGTCCGGGTGGATGGTATCTGAAGCCATGGTATAGCGAGCTGAGTAAAAGAATTCTGTTGATTCAGTACTGCGACTTTGAAAGGAGGAGACAAGGTGCTTGCAACTGTCTACCCCCAGTGACGGGATCATAACTATCCTATATCTCCAATCCCTCCCACATCCCGATACCAAACGCACCCCACATCCATGAAAACGTCTTCCTATCAGTTCAGCTTGGCCTCTGAAACATGCAGTCAACTTCATGTAGCGATCCAGTAGGCGCGTACCAAGCCCACATCCGACCCACTCGTACTGGTTTCCAGTGACTAGTATAAGCGAAACCTGGGGTAGTCGCAGCTACTAAAGTGCGGGGAATTGACGAACGTTTCAGCGATGTGACGATCTGGGCCCATTTTGGATCCAAGGTGGCGCATGGTTAGACTGACTCGATTGTAGCGACATCGTGAGGAAGCGGCCTTTGTGGCTAGCATCTTGCCGGGAAAAGGTTCCATGTACCCCGCAGTGTGGGAATCGGGCCCTATGGACTTGGCGAGCGGCTCAGCTACGAGCTTTTTGTTTTTGGTGGCGGGCCTGGATAGATCGGTTCTGGTGTGCAGGTTGCGTTGTGGTAAAGATGGCGTACATAGGGTAATGTGACCCCGGTGGGGTTCTGAGTAGCCTATATGCAGTTCGCATGCCTATCTTATCTACCAGACGAAGTATTCATTAGACGACTATACTGTTTAGTTAGACAGAATGGGCCTTCTGATGAATGCTGCCGCAGTCAAGTTGGAAACAAAGATGAAAACAAGTACTGGGCGTAGCTCGATTGAAACCATTTGAATTCGCGATTCTGGCGGTGCGGGTCGGACAGTTCGCATGAATGCATCCGACAGCGTACGTCTATGTGGATGGCCCTGCTTTTTGTTGAGCGCTGGTTCGGCGATGTAATTCCACAGGCTTGCTCTCCAGGTGCTTTTCGCACATGTTGTGCAATACGGATACCGGATGAGAAAGATCATCTCTGTCCGGGCATACCTCTGCACCTCACTTCTTGTCCTTCGATCCAGCATCATCCGCGATCAAGGCTTCAACATCTCGCTCCATGAGCCAGCTGCGGACACTCTCCATGACCTTCTCAAGCGTCTGGCCACCACCCATTACATCGTCTAAATCATGCACAGTGGTTCCACTCCTATGGTCGGTAACCCGCTGCTGTCCCCAGTTGTAGGTCCGCACCTTGTCACCGCGGCCCATCTTCGCCACGCCAATAACGCTTCGTCGCATGTTGGCCATCTCCTCTTCGCGCTTCTCGCGTCTTGACTGGGCAATACGCGAGCGCAGAAGCGCCCAAGCCTTCTCTTTGTTCTTGTGCTGGGATCTAGAATCTTGCATCGCGACGACCGTGTTTGTGGGAATATGCGTTAGCCGAACTGCTGACTCGGTCTTGTTGACGTGCTGGCCACCGGCACCGCTTGCCCTCATGACTTCTAGTTTGACCTCTTTCACGTCGATGTAGTAGTCGCTTTCAGGGTCTTCGAAGTCCTGCTCTTCTGCAGAGTTCTCTTGTACACTAGGTAGCACGTGTACGGATGCCGCGCTCGTGTGTGTACGTCCTTTGGCCTCAGTGGCGGGTACGCGCTGTACCCGATGCACACCTGCTTCGCATCGGAAGACGCCGTATGCGCCATCGTTCTCCACCTCAATGATGGCTTCTGATAGCGGTACACCCGCTTCCGTCGTTCCGTTTATGTTCTCATACTTGAGGAGGTTTGTGCGAAAGCCATTGCGGTTGCAGAAGGCTGAGTACATGCGGAAGAGGTCCCCCGCAAATATAGCTGCCTCTGATCCGCCTGCGCCAGGCCGTATCTCTAGAAGACATGGGAGGTGTGCGAAAGGATGTACCGGCACGAGTGAAGTGATGAGGTTCTGTGAAGCATTGGCGAGCTGCGTCCGTGTTTCTCCAAGGTCGTCGGAAGCGAGTGATCGTAGCTCGGGATCGGTCGAGGAGTCGTGTATCATCGAGGTGAGCTCTGTCACAGACTTAGTCCATATCAGCTACTGAAGTGCTCGTGCTGGCCGCGATATCCTGCTTACCTCGTTGGCCTTATCCCACTCACCCAACGCATTCACGATCGGGCTGTATTCGCCGAGCTTCTTCGCCGCTCGCGTGTCAAAGCCATTGGAGAGCTTTTCTGTCAGTCCCTTGTGCTCGGAAACGATTGCGCGGGCTCTTGTGAGGAGGGCCGGGGGTATAGACTCGGATGTCGCAGCTATGCGATATTAGCGACCTGCTCAGACGGGACACATTCAATACACACCGTTACTCTGGAACCGAATACTGCGATTTATCAACGGACGAGCAATGCGCGAGAGGCAATTGCGGCATATCCATGACGTTGTGAGCATCGTCGAGTTGCCTCAAGCTCCAATCTGTGAATTTCTCCATGTCCAATGCGCGTTCCGATCGGCTCGGAACGTGTGCACGTGATGATAACCCTCACCCCGGCAGATTAAAGCGGACTACACCGCCTTACCACCTTCCTGTTGTGGAGACGTCATGGAGATAGGCGGGGACGCTGCGATATGTCCCGAGGGATTATCGAGCGAAATCGGCTCATTGAACGGCATCAACCATCTCCGGGGATAACCGTTGGAGACTACTTAGGTACCTAGGTATACCATAGCAGCTCTCCGTTACCCCACTCATAGCTCCAAGCTTCACATTCAAGTCCCCATGCCTACTCCACGACGAAGCAAGAGGTCCAAGCCCCAACAAGAGCCTGAGCAAGAACGGCCTGCCAAAGTCGCCAAAGTCGCCATGGATAACAACACAGCTTCGAATACTCGCAATGTGTACCCACACCCCGAGCCCCAGTTTGTCCATTTTCCCAGTCGTCGTTCAGTCGTACATAGCACCAAAGGCATTGTGTCGTGTACGCAGCCACTTGCAGCCGCTGCTGGAATCGAGATCCTAAGGAAAGGTGGTAATGCGGCAGTATGACGTAATCCATCACCACTTCCATCACATACTAACGCTACAAAGGATGCTGCGGTGGCCGTTGCGGCAGCCATCAATGTCACAGAGCCGGGCTCAACGGGTATCGGCGGTGATATGTTCTGTCTGTACTACGATGCGAAGACGAAGAAGGTATCTGCCATGAACGGTTCCGGCCGGAGTGGTGCCAACGTCACTCTCGACAAGGTCAGGAAAGACCTCAACATCGCAGAAGGCCAGAGCGGCCAGATTCCCATGGATCATGTACATGCCGCGACAGTGCCTGGCGCAGCAGCGGGATGGGTCGACTGTGTTGAGCGATTTGGCAGTGGAAAGGTCAGCATGGAGGACGTGCTCGCGCCCGCCATCGATCTCGCGGAGAACGGTTTCCCAGTCTCCGAGCTATCAGCAACATTCGTAAGTTTTGCAACGCTTCATGAATAGGTGATGTTCTGACATTCTATAGTGGGCAGCGAGCGAAAAGGACCTCTTGAAAGCATCGCCCAACGGGCGCGAGATGCTCAAGGATGGCAGAGCGCCCAAAGCCGGAGAAATCATGAAGAACCCCACCATGGGTAACACCTTCAAACTGCTGGCCAAGCACGGAAAGAAAGGATTCTATGAGGGCGAAGTAGCCGAGCAGCTCGTAAAAGTAGTGCAAGATCTCGGTGGCTATCTTACTCTAGACGATCTCAAACACCATGCAGAAACCGGGACAGAGCCAGTAGACCCCATCTCGCTAAAGTACACAGGCCAAGGTGTTGGAGAGCGACCCGACGGCGGTATCGAGCTATGGGAACATCCACCAAACGGTCAAGGAATCGTCGCTTTGATGGCCCTCGGCATTATCCAGGAACTTGAGAAGCAGAAGAAGATTCCAAAGTGGAGCCTCAAAGACCACAACAGCACGCAATATCTTCACACCGTCATCGAAGCATTGCGAATTGCCTTCTGTGATGCCCATTGGTTCGTCACAGACCCGAACGTCGTCAAAGTGCCATCTGCCGAGCTCATCTCGGAAGAGTATCTTGCTGAGCGAGCGAAACTATTCGATCAAAAGAAGGCCATCTCAGCCCCTGTCCATGGTTCTCCAGCACATCTGCAAAGCGACACTGTCTACTTCTGCTGTTCTGACCCTGAAGGAAACGCCATCTCCTTCATCAACAGCAACTACGGCGGATTTGGTACTGCCATCATTCCCAAAGGCTGCGGTTTCACTCTGCAAAACCGAGGTGCAAACTTCAGTCTCGACAAAGACCACCCGAATGTTCTGGCCCCGAGAAAGCGACCATACCATACTATCATCCCTGGCCTGACAACATACATCAACGATGGTAGTCTGCACTCCGTGTACGGCGTCATGGGCGGTTTCATGCAGCCCCAGGGTCATGTACAGGTACTCCTCAACCAGGAAGTCTTCAAGCTTAACCCGCAAGCTGCGCTAGATTCACCGCGCTTCTGCATCGGAGCCGGAATGCCTAGCGCTGACGGCAAGATGACTGACGCGACGATCTACCTGGAAGAGGGTATCGACCAAAAGGTCGTAGAGGAGCTGCGAGCACTCGGTCATAACGTCAAGCAATTGGATGGCTACGGACGTGGTATGTTTGGTCGGGGCCAGATCATCCGGCGACACGTAGACGACGGTGTTCAGGTCTGGAGTGGAGGTAGTGATCTGCGAGGTGACGGCGCGGCGGTGCCATTGTAGGCGGCCACGGCCACCTGAAGATCACGATTGTAAACGAGCAAGCAATCCAATGTCACATCAGATTCAATTCGACTGACTCGCGTCCTGCAAACATCAGCCATTCATATCACAAGTTGACAGAGTACCCTAACTCGAGAACAAAGAAAAGCGTTGCCAACGTCAACCACCCCGCCAATCTCGATCAACACGAACAACCCCAAACCCAGCAATAAATACCGAAACCCAGACCGCCACATGTTCCGCAACGTTTCGCACGTGTATTGTGAAAGACATCCCGCAGCCTGGCGTACTTAGGGTGAACGATCGACGGCCCGCCCTTGCTGTTTCACATGTTGCATGCAAGAATGTGGCAGAACTGTGCGCCATGTGGTCTACCTTTACCGCATGCGGAAGAAACAGACGAAGCAGATCCCTTCGACAGGCGAATTAAAATGCGCTTGAGATAAAAATACACGTCAGTTCGCAGTTGAGAGAAGCCAAGATCCGGTATGTCGGTGTGAAAGGACATGTTGTGTATCGTACACGCACGCGTTCATTTCCAAACCAGCGGGTCAAAACGAAGATCGGAGATATTAATATGTTGGTATGGGGGTCGATTCGATGGCGAGACGTGGTCCTTGCGCAGATGTAGTTGGCTTTTAATATGTGGGTTGGGTATGTGGCATGGTGATTTGTACAACATGAATGACTTCCTCTCTTTACCGCACGTTATCTTCTCCATGCCCCCAACTACACACCAAACCAGTCTTACTGTCCCAAGTATGACGCCTCGACCAACCATGGCTCCCCGCCGCCCTTCCATCCGCTGCGATGCGATATCCTTCATAAACTCCCGCCCAAGCCTGAGCGAAAGCCGCATACGCTCAAGTGAAGACCGGATACGCACGAGTGAAAGCTATACACGGACGAGTGAAAGCCATAAACGCTTCAGCGAAATCCATCTTCCCCCCAGCAACTCCAATCACGCAACCACCGACCGCTCGTCATCGCCTCGGCCCGTTGCCTGCCTGAAGTCCTCGTACACAGATTACATCAGACGCGACGGTTCCGCCAGTGAAAAAGCAGAACCAGAGTACACAGTCACTCCCTACACCGACGACTCATATCGAGTTAATCATAAATCAGGTCTAGCATGCGGAATCACAAGAGGCTTTCGCGTCTTATCCCGGGGTTGCGCGCGGTTACGGGTCACTTGGATACGCGCGCGAGGGCGCGGTCGCGGTCGAGGACACGTGGGTAGACGGCTGAGAGATAAGAGAGATGTTGCTGTGTTTGTAGAAGAAGTGCAGGAGGATGAGGGGAAAGATGTGGTAAACGAGGAGGAGGATAGACTGGATGAGAAGGAGTTGGAAAGGGGATGTTTTGTGTATAAATGAATAAACTGGTATCATTCTCGCTAGTAAAGATAAAGCAACGAATATAAACATCTAAAGAGAGATGCAGAAATGCTTCTGCATAGCATAACGCTCAACCAAAAAGAAAATCCTATGCCTTCACATCCTTACTTCCCCCTCTTATTCATCCTCCAAATTCTTCCCCCCATCCGTAGGCTGCTTCTCTCTTTTCCCCATCCTGAACAACCTCCCCCATCTCGACTCATGCGTACCCGTCTCACCCGTCTCCCTACTCCAAAGACTACTCGCCCTCCTCCTCCCCTCTACACTACTTTTCCTGCCTCCTTCCGACCTCGAACTTGAATGTCTTTTACGTTCTGTTTTCGACGCGGCGTAGTGGTCGGCGGGGCTGGATGTGAGGACGAGTTTGTTGTTGGAGGTGGAAGAGGAGGAAGAGGAGGAGAGGATGTTTGCCCAGGTGTGCGCTATGGAAGAACGGCGGTCTGGGGCGGTGTTAGTGCGGTTGGAGAGGAGAGGGAAGAGAGGGCATACGCATGTTTCCTGCTCCACCGCGGCCGTACGGGATACACGGGTCTTGTGATGAGTGTGGTGACATCGTGGGATGTTGTGTGTGGACCAGAACCGTGTTGTTGAAGATGAGGCTTGAGGCTAGTATGTCGTAATGCTGTTGCAGGTATGTATGAAGTTATGTTCCGTACTATGTTCGACTCTGAACTTCGTCGTATATATCGTGAGATGCGCAAAACCAAGAAGACATTCTAGAAGACGCAAGCCGCCCCATATATCCACAACCCCCATCCCGCTCACCGCAGATCCCAGCCCATCACCCTACGTAACCCACAATTTCTTCTCCGAAGATCACCCAAGCTCGCCCACACTTCTCTAGACCCCGGATTCACCCGTGGCCCAACTAGGTAATTCAACCATCACCCACCCACTCAGATCCCGTCTTGCTATCTACCGCGGCTCCTCTTATACAAGCTTTAGGAGGCAGGCTTAGCCTCTTGGTTCCCATACGTGCAGCGAGTAGAAGGACGTCAAAGAGGGCACCACTAGCGCGCGAGAAGCTTATCTAGAGAAGATTGAGCTTGGCACGGCTTGCCGATTCCGGGGTTGACAGGTTCTGTCGCGTGATCGGGGGACGACGCACAACGTGGGGATGGATGCGGAGGTAATCCCGCGGGGTGTTGGTGGGTTTAGTTTTGGAAGATCGGCGTTGAAGATGGGGAGGATGACGTAGCGTTAGCCGGGGAAAATGATTGAATTATGTAGGTGGCAGGCACGAACACGCACAAGTTATGAGAAGACAAGAAAGCAAGGAGAATGTGTTGGACGTAACTCCAGACGATTTTACAGATTTGGTGAAGCTTGACGGGTAGAGGAGAGTGATTAGAAAACGTCACTCACTACCTAGGTCAATGCAACTATGCCGCGCATCAGGTGCAAGACCGATGATCAGCGCAAAGAAGGACCTGGATACTGTGTGCGTCGAAAGCGCATATTCTTCTTCAGTGCGAGATCAAACCCTGGAAGACTGTCGCGAGACCATCACTTGCAGAGTCTCTAGTCCTCGACTCACATACCATCCACGTCAGTCAGCACATCACGACACAGTTCACCAAGTCTTACAAGTCTAAAACGCGCATAAATCTCAAATTCCCATAAACACCCTGTAATGCTATTGTACAGACACACATACCCTTTCCATCCATCTTCGGAAAGAAATCCGCAAACTCATCCCAGAGTTGCAACCGCTAAATACCTCATTTTGATAACACATCTTTTATCCCTCGGGGGAAAAGATAACCATGAACGTGAAACTCTGAAACCATTGAACAAAAGAGAAAGAAAATATATATGCTCGCATCCCATCCCCTCCCATCCCTTAAATCAAATCCTCAAACTCGTGACGTCTCTACTCAGCGCCACCCTGCCCTCCATTACCACCTCCACGTCCACCCCTCGCCCTCTTCCCCCCTCTCGTCGCACCCTCACTATCATCCTCAGCCCCGCGCTTCTGACCCCGTCCAGCTTGACCAGCTTGACCAGGTTGAAAGCCCGCAGCACCGGGGTTAAGCCCCCTCGCAGGCGAACTCTGATTTTGAGCCTGATTCTGATTCTGTTGCCCGCGCCCCCGTCCACCACCCCGGCCGCCTCCGCGACCGATTTGCGATGCACCAGGACCTTGATTCTGCTGTTGCTGTTGCTGCTGGTTCAGACCTTGCTGACCTTGTTGTTGTTGTTGTGGTTGGTTCTGACCTCGTCCGCGTCCGCCAGGCATGGGGATGCCGGTTCCACCAACACCACCACCACCGCGGGGGATGTTGGATTGGAGAGTGCCGCGGAGGGCTTGGACCCCGGTTCCTGCGCCGCGTCCGGATTGCTGCTGCTGCTGCTGTGCTTGCGGCTGTTGAGCTTGGGCTTGGCCTTGGACTGTGAAACCTGGCTGCGGGAGTCCTCGTCCCATTTGGTTCTGGTTTTGCTGGAATGGGTTTGGGGCGGTGCCGTGGCCGGCAGCTTGGAGGAAGGGGTTGGGCTGGGTGGGCTGGGTAGGAGTAGCAGTGTTGATGCCGTTTGCTTGAGGCGTGTTGGTCGCGGAAGGCGCTGCTGGCTGTTGCTGTGCTGGTGTTGATGTATTGGGTGCAGCTTGTGCTGGAGCTGGCTTGGCGGGTGTGGCGGGTTGTGCAGGCTTGGTGGGTTCCACAGGCTTCTGGGTCAGCGCAACGGCGTACACCTTTGCGACCTCCTCAGTCGGCGTCTCCTTCGCAGCCTTCTCGACATAGCTGAACCTCGTCCTGAACAGTTTCAACTGCGAAGCGTTGAGTTTCGCCTTCAGTTCATGCGTCTTGGTCAGCTTCGCTTCGAGTTCCTCGAGCTTCTCCTTCAGCTTCTTCTCCCAAGCGGCGTTGACGGCAGCCAGGTCCTCACTCGAACCAGCCGCCTTCGGTTGTTCAGGTTCCTGTTTCACACCCGTAATGCCATCGATGGCCTTCTGAGTCTTGAGCTGTTCGATCTGCATGTTGAGCTGCTTGATCTGTTCGTTGAGCTGTTTGATCTTCTCATCTCTCGCAGCTGTTTGCTTCTCGAGGTTCATGTGAATCTGAGATTTCACCACCGCCAAAACCCCGCTGTTGGTCTTGAACCACTTCCTGAGCTGGTCCTCCGTGACTGCAGGTCGGGGTAGATCTTGTGTGTTAATCATGCCATCCGGTACAGGTTGAGTCTCGGTTGTCCCTTCACTGGGGGGGTTTTGAGTCGAGGCAGCGGCCTGCTTCTCTTGTCGTAGACTCTCGAGCTCGGCTTGATGAGCCTCCTTCAAGCGTTCGACCTGTTCGCTGGATTCGGCCTTGGTCTTCTTGATAGACTCGTTGTACTTGTTCTTGATCTTCTCCAGGGCGCCTTCTCTCCTAGTGATCGTGTCTTCACGGGCTTTCAACGATGCTTCGAGTTCGTTCAGCTCGGCCTCTCGCTGGTCGAGTGAAGCCTTCAGGGCTGTGATCTGTTCATCGTTGTGCGAGGCTTCCGGTTGTGTCTGACCCTCTGCGGGTTGTTGTGCAGACTTCGCACTAGCAAGTTGAGCCCGCAAATCGTCGACTTCGGCGGCCTTCGCAGCGAGCTCCTCCTTGAGTTTTTCAGTCTCCACGGCCGGGGTGGAGTCGGTCGCGGGCTCGCCAGAAGCCGGGTTCGATGACGGTTGTTGCTGTGAAAGCTGGTTCCGAAGCTCGCCGATGGTGGTGTCTTTGGTAGCCTGCGGAAAAGTTAGTCTGGGGTATATCACAAGAACACAAGTGGAACTCACGGCTTCCTTCTGGAGCTCGCCCAGTATCGACAGTTGCGCCTGTAGCTCGGACAGTTGGTTTGCAATGGCAGATCGGCTGCTCTCAGCATTCGAAGCCTTTTGCTGAGCTTCACCCAGCTGCTTCTGCAGAAGAGCTAGCTGGGGTGTCGTAGCGTCAGAGTTCTCGTTGATCTGACCCTCCTCGCCTGCATCTGCACTCTCAGCTGCCTGAGTAGAAGCGTTCGCTTGAGCGATGGCTTCGTCGCGAGCAGTCTTCGCAGCATTAAGCTCTTGCTGGGTCGTAGCCAGTCGTGCGCGGGTCTGCTCCAGCTCCTTCTGAAGTGTCGCCGTTCGCTCCTGGGATTGTCCGGCGGTCGCACTTGTGGCTTGTGCGTTGGTGAGCTCCTGGCGGATGCGGTCGACCTCCTCTTGTAAGCTTGTACTCGATTCCTGCGACTCCTTGAGTTGTGCAGTGAGTGCGGTGATTTCAGCCCTCTTCTCTGACATGCGCTGATTATGAGTCTTTTGGAACTTTTCTCGCTCGGCCGCCTTGATGTTGTCTCGCTCAGCATTCGCCTTCTGTACGTCGCTTGTGAGAGCTGTAATCTGTTCGTTGAGGCCGGCTACCTGCTCGAGTGCCTGATCGCGCTCAATCTTGTGGTCTTCGATCTGTTGTTTGAGATCTTCGAGGTCCTTGGGGTCAATGCGATCGTATCGCTGGAGCACGTCCTGATGACGCTTCTGCCAGCGGTCGCGATCCTCCTCAACAGCCTTGAGGTGACCTACATTGAGCTCGAGCTCGCCCTCAAGCTCAGTTACGCGAACTTGCAAGGGTTCCAACTCAGCCTGCAGATCCTCCAGTGCCTTGGCCTTCTCAGCAAACGAGGCCTGGAGACGAGTGTTTTCGCTGCGCAACGTCGCATTGCTCTCGCGGTAGACGTTGAGTTCTTCGAGGTTTTTGTTGAGATGTGCAAGGCTGGAGTTGCTCTGCGAACCCGAGGCCTTGGCTTGCTCTTCCAGTAGTTTCTCTCGCGTCTGGTCGAGCTGACCCTGGGCGTGTGTGAGTTGCTGCTCGAGACGCTTGGACTCCTGCACTTTCAGGTTCAGCTGAACCTCCAGAATCTCCTTCTCTCGGCGGAGATAGGTCTCGATGTCCTGCAGGTTGTTGGAGCCGGACTCCGTGCTGCTTGGCTCCCCAGTCGATGCGCCCCGGTCGTTCTTCAAGCTGTTGATTTGCTCTTTGTATTCGTCGAACTGCTTGAGCAATGTCTGGTTGTATTGTTTCAAGTCGTCGTGACGGCGTCTGGCTTCGGCAAGCTGCTCCTCATAGCGGCCCTCGGTAGACTTCCAGTGTTCTTGACTCTGCTCCAGCGTTGTGCGTGCAGCTTCTGCTTGCGTCTTGAACTCTGTGATCTGGGATTGAAGCTGGTTGTATTCGTCGCGCAGCTCCCGAAGCTTCGTCATGCTCTCGGCGTGTTTCTGGAACTCGTGCTCGTAATCCTTCTGGGCGCGCTCGGCGATGTCGGCTTGGGTCTTGACGTATTGCATCTGGTTCTCGGCCTCAGCCCTGTAGTCGGCTACATCATTGTTGAGTCGGGTGATCTCTGCTTCCAAGGTTTCCTTCTCTTGTCTGAGGACCAACGTGTCTTGCTCATGCTTTCCTCGCAGTTCGGTAAGCTCGGTGCTGCTTGATGCGAGCTCAGAAGAAATGTCTTCCACACGCTGTTGCAGATCGCGGATAGTAGCATCCTTCTCTTCTTGCGCAAGGTTGAGTTGTTCTTGGAGTCGTTCGTGGGCCTCGACGAAGGTCTGCAGTCGGTTCTCAGCATCCTGGGCGATATCCTGGAAGCCGGCAATCTGGGCTGTGACGGCCTCCAGATCCTCTTCCTTGCGCTCGATCTTGCGCTTGAGGTCTGAAACCTGTTCCGCCAGCTCTTCCTCACGGCTGACAGGATCTTGCTCATCGTTGGCATGCGATCGTGGTTGAAGAGCCTGTAGGCGCTCCTCGGATGACTGGAGTTGGTTCTGGAGTTCCTTGAGGCGTTGCTCCAACTGGTGACGTGTCGTTTCAGCGGTCGCGGACTTGACTTCAGCACTGTTACGTGCTGCAATGAGGTCATCGATCCGTCGTTGCGTTTCGGTTCGCTCGTAGTCTCGTTGCTGGGTGGCCCTCTTGTGCTCGGCGATCTCGTCCTCCAACTTGCTTTCGGCGCTCTGCAAATCTGTCCGAAGCTTGTCCACCGTGTTCTGCAGTTCGCGTCGGCTCTCCGCGGTAGCCAACTCAGCTTCGTTGCGCAGACTCTGAATCGAAGACACCATGTTGCTCAACCGATCGCGCTCAGTCATCAACTCCTGGTTCCTTTCCTTGAGACGGGCTTCGATGGTCGCGGACATTTCCCGGGATGCCTTGAGCTGCACCATCTCGCCCTGCAAGCTCTGAAGACGTGCCTCAGCTTCCGCAGCGTTCTGGGTGGCCTTCACAAGCCTGTCGTCCTGTTGGGCCATGGTGGCTTGGACCTTGTTGTAGCGTTCCTGGAGGGAGTCCTTTTCGGATTGGAGCAGTTTGATACTGCCCTCAAGACGAGCGTACCTGTCCTGCTCTCGACGTACCTGCGATTCGAAACGGAGTTTGTCGCTCTGGAGCTGAGAGTTGTCCTTGGTCAGACTATCAACTTGCGCCTTGAGTGTAGTGCGGTCTGTGGCACTCTCCTCCTTGAGCAGGTCAATGTGTGATTGAAGGTCTTTGATAAGCTTGCTGTACTCGGGGATCTCGCGGGATGAAGAGCCGTTCTCGAGAAGCAAGGGAGCTCCGCCTGCAGGCACTGACTGTGCGAACGCAGATGTCGACTGCGAGTGAGATGGCAACTGGCCCCGACCGCCAACTATGCGGCTGTACATATCGCGCTCGGTCTTGAGGGTTTGCGAGCGAACGTTGAGTGACTTGATCTCTTCTTCCTTCTCAGCGACCACGGAGCGTAGACGGCCGAGCTCTTCGACGTCTTGCTGGTATTGCTCAGACTTCATGCGAACCTCTTGCCTCTCCTGTTCGTCGCCCACTTGTCGGAGTGTGCGCGACAGTTCGGCGTTCTGTTGCTGGAGGGTAGCAATGTCCTTGTAGAGGATCAGGTGCTTCGTGATCATCTGGTGTGTAGGCGAGTCGTCTGGTACGTGCTTGTCCGGTACTTGGTTGTTCTCGACAGCGTTGACGATGAACTCCTGCTGTTCCTCTGTGAGGCTGCCCAGACCCTGCTCTTCAATCTGGCGACGCCATAACAATGTCCGCAGCTGGATCGTCATGTCCTGTACCTGGCGACGCAGTAGAGCGGATTCGTTGTGTACGCCTTCCAAGTCACCCAGCGCCTTGCGCGAGTCGCGTTGTGCTGCCTCACGTTCGGCAATGGCTTCTTCGAGAAGCGCGCTGATTTCGTTGTTCTGCTCGTTCAGGGCATCGTTCTGGCGGCGGAGTTCGTCGAATTCGGGTTGGTGACGCTCCAGCTCCTGCAGCATGTCGTTGAGGACACCGGTGTTCTCTTCCAACTTCTCACGGACCTTGCGAAGCTCTTTCTTGAGGTCGTTGTTCTCGATCAGTAGCTGAGTCTTGGACGCATCGGTCTTGAGCTGCGAGCCGCCAGGGGAGAAGACGACGGCAGGCGAACCAGCTCGGCCGGGCGTGCTGAAGCCACCGTTCATGCTCATGCCGTGTCGCGGGGTTCCGGGTACGCGGACGGAGCTTCGAAGCTCGGAATTGTCGCTCTTGAGGGTCTCGACGAGCGTCTCGAGCTCAGCAGTGCGCGCATCGGCCTCGGCAGCCCTCTCGCGTTCCGCCTCGACTTCGGCCATGAGCTGACCAATCTCGGTCGCGGCTTCCTCTTGTACGCGACTGCTGTCCGACTGCAGCTGCTCCAAGCGCTTCTTGGTCATCTCGTTGTTCTGCTGGTGCAGCGTCGACAGGCGGCGCGCGCTGTCGAGCTCGATGCGGAAGTGGGCCTCGGCGGCTGACGCTGCATTCTCGAGCTCCTCGATGCGCAGGCGGTCCTCCTCGGCCTTGCCCTTGAGCTCTTCAATGTGTTGTCGCAACAGCGTCTCTGAGCGGTTTAGGGTGTCGATGGTCTCGGCGGCGTCGGCGTTCTCGCGCTGGAGCTGGGCGATCTGGGCGTTCTTCTCCTTCCGGTACTTGCTGTGGTCGTCTGCGCGCGTCTTGAGCTCGGTCGTGTACCAGTCGTTGTTGCTGCGGAGCTGCTCGATTTCCTGCTGTAGGTTGGCCTCACGGAACTTGACGTTGGTGGCGGCGCTCTCGAGCGACTGCGTCTTCTCCTCGAGCGTCGACACCTGCTTGCGCAGCTCGACGGATTTCTGGTGTTGCTCAGTGAGCTCCTTGGCGAGGCGGTCGTGTGCGGTCGTCTTGGTCTCGTGCATGGCCATGAGGTCGCGGTTCTGGGACTCGAGCGTCTTGATGCGCGACTCCAGCGCCTGCGTCTCAGACGTCGAGCTGGTGGCCGTGGCGCGCAGGTTGTGCAGCGCCGACTCTGCCTCTTGCCGGGCATTCTCTGTAAACGCGTCAGTATCAATTGAACATGCACAGCTTATGCATCTCGTACCCTCTTGGACTAGCTTCTTCTTCAATTCCTCTGCCTCCTTCTGCGCCTTCTCTGCGGTGGCCTTTAGGGTGCGCGCGCGCTGCTCTCCGCCCTGGATGGCGGCTTCGAGCTCGACATCGGTGCGGATCTTCTCCGATTGGAGGTCATCGTATGCGCGCGCCTTCGCCTCGATCTGTGTGAGGAGTGTCTGGACGAGCTCGACGGTGGGCTCTGATAGTAATGACTGTAGGGTTGTCTCTGGGACGGAATAGGACGCGGCCAGGTAGCCGACGTCGACGGATGCCGCCATGATGGTGTATTAGTTTATTGCAGGCCTCGAACCATTCTCCGGGTCGGTCGAGTGGGTCCCGGGGAGAAAAGAGACAAAGGACGGGGGTGGTGTTGACGCGAACAATGAACGGGTCCGCCGTCAAAGTCGCGAGTTCAGTTGTTTGACGACGGTCGCGCAGGGGCCAACCACTAGCGCGGCTGCCTCCCAAGGTTGAGGTCATAGCACATATGCGTCTTTCTCCGACGCCTTCACTCGGCACCTTCCATTCACTACCTTCACCTTCACCCGCCGCACCTTCCGCGCATCCACGCTCACTACTACCGGACCTTCCCCGTTGTCTACCGTGCGACTCTTTAGCTAGACGCTGCACACTCGACTGCCGACAGCAGGCATCCTCGACCAGGCAACAGCCACCCCCGACCGCATCTTCAACTTCTACCACTACCACTACAACCACCATGTCCTTCCTCAAAGCGAACTCGGCCACAGGCATGAATGCCCCCTCACCCACACCCTCGAGCTCCTCCGCCAGCGGCAAGCGCAAGCGTCCTACCGATGGAGCGCCCCCCGTAGTCTACTCGCAGCCGCAGGACACAGGCACCGGCGAGCACGTCTTCACCCGCCTCACCTACGTCAACGACTTCCTGCGCGAGCGCAAAGAAAAATGGCACACCTTCGACGACATCATGGAATACCTCAACATCCCACCAGGCCACATCCAGCGCGAACAGCTGCGCCAGCTGATGCGCGCCGACAACGCCGGCAACCGGATCAGCTGGGACTCTGCGAACGAGCGCTACAAATACAAGAGCAAGCTCAGCATCCACGACCGCGCGCAGCTCAAAGGCCATTTCCAGACGCAGAAGTCGGCCATGGGACTGCAGATCAAAGACCTGAAAGACGGCTGGTCCACCGTCGCCGACGACATCACCAAGATGGAGAACAAGAAGGAGGTGCTGGTGCGACGTGCCAAGGACGGCGTGCCAAAGACTGTCTGGGGCAACGACCCTTCTCTCATGCTGCCCATGGACCCCGTCTTCGCAAAGGCCTGGCACTCGGTCCAGGTGCCTGATAACCCGGATGAGCTGCGCAAGGCCCTGCTAGCCAACAAGCTGACAGCCGCTACGCAAGCCAAGGTTATTGTTGCCGCCCCTACCAACAAGAAGAAGAAGGGTCCTCGTCGTGGTGGCAAGCAGACTAATACCCACATGATTGGCATCCTGAAAGACTTCTCCGGAATGAGAAAGTAGACGAGTCTGAGGCTTGCAATCTCTCTCATTTGATGTGGAGTACCTTTTGCGTACGTGGTGGTTATGTTGTTTCGGGAGTCATGAGTGGCTCGTGTCGATCTGCGTCATCGCAGTACCATGGATGGCATGGAAGGAACTGAGATAAAGTAGACCATGTTTGTTTCTTGACTGCATAGCGACGGCGTTGGCACATGTTTTCACGTATACTGGCGTTTTCATCTCTGGGCAACGTGGGAAGACCGTTGAACCTCCTTCAAATTGGCATAAACATAAACATAAACATATGTAACATTATGCATTCCCTGCTTCCAATTACTCTCTCCCTTCAAGCCCTCCCTCCCCATACAGTCTCAGTGAAATCATACTCCGCAGCAACTGACCTACACGGCACTGTTAGCAATGTCCTTCTTCTTCTTCTCTAGAGTAGGTAGGCTACTTACACCGCAGCTAGGACAGTCGGTACCACAGCCGCACGGCGGCACGAATTTGGTCGCGCAGCAGCTCTCGAACTGCTGGCGGGCTTGTAGGTCGCCTTCTACGACGTCGTAGGCTTTAATGCTGCCGTCGACTTGCAGGACGTAGTTCGAAGCGGCGAGCGTGGTGGACGCGCAGAGGAAGGTGAGGAGGGCGGTGAGCTTCATGGTTGTTGGTATAAGGAGGTCGTAGTTGTAGGTAAACGTATTCTTATTGTCTGTCTGGATAGGAGGGTGGTCGTGGTCGTGCTATAGCCAGCTACTTATACACACACAGCCCATCCCCCATCTCCTACCCCGGCCGACCATCCTACCCAACACGTACATTCATCTATCCACATCTCCAACATCTCCACCATCTCCACTGATCCAGCCTTGTTTGTTTTTCGTCCGTTGCATCACAGACACTGCGTACGCATTCTGTGGAGACGAACCCCTTGCATTTCGGCCCGTTGGCGCGTGGTTTGCAGCCTAGAGGCTGAATCACATCTAGGCGGTACTGGGCATCACACCATGAATGAAGTGATACTGCGGTGAGGAGATGTGCGAGGAGGTGGCCGCTGTGTGCCTTTGTCGTTGTCGTTGTTGGTGGTGTTGTTGTTAGTGTTTGTGGATCACAGCTAGCTACGGGGTGTTGAACTAGGTATCCGGTGAAGATGGTTATGGAAAGCAGACGTTGATATTGAACTTCTTACACTCGTTCTTTCAGGCCAAGGCGGATAGATTACAAACCATATCCCAAGTTTCTGCCCATAAGATATCATACACAACCCCAATATACTTCTTCCTACTTTTTCTCTCCTTCCTCAAAGATTACAGCAAGAAGACTACACCTAATCCATCATTTCATTCATTTCACAACAAGATATACACTACAAGCATTCTCATACGCCCTCCCACACCCACAAGGCGGAGCGAAATTATTGGAGCAGCAATCCGGGATTAACTGGCGTGCATCCAGCTGCGTATCTGGTACAATCTTGACAGAGCCGTCGAGTTGGGGGATGTGCTTTGCGAACGCGGTGCTTGTGCAGAGGGCGCTGAGTAGGGCTGTGAGACGCATGTTGGGTGGTGGGTAGATGTGGTGGGTTACCTATTGTTGATTGGATTGGGGATGTGGGGATGTTGTTGGTGGTGTGGATATAAGTATGTATACTACATGTGTTCCCAAACAGCTCCAACCTTTCTTCCACCTCCACACCACACACGTCCACGGGTACCTTGCGCACCTCCAGCTTCCCTTTCCTTCCCTTCCCATCACCTCACCCATCCACCCACCCACTTCCCACGTACAAGCCGGCCCATTTCCGCACACCACCGTCACCGTTTCGGCCCGTTCGCGTCCGCTTTCCAAGCTTAGTCTGTACCTAGGTATATAGGCTGAATAGCCAGCTCTAGCACCTGGGCAAAACCGCCCATCACCACCTCCATCTGTCTCTACTGCTTACTGTGGGTACCTAGGTATTCGTTACGCGGACAAGAGCCGTGGCAATGACTTGCAGCTGTCAACGGTAGTTAGATGCGCCGGCATACCCGAGCATGGGAATGCAGGACAGTGATGAGGGAGGAAGCGTTTTGGGTGGGCGGAGGATGGGAGGACATGGTGACGATGATGTTGTACATGCGGTATTGAGGTTTTGCGCCGTTGGAGTAGAGCGTTTTTTAGTGCCATGATAGATTGAATAGGTCGAGGATTGTAGCTTCGTTTCGAGTGTAGTTGCCGCCTGATGGCTTTTGGTAGCGGTTTGTCGCATGGATTTTCACCGCCTTCTTCCCTGTCCTGCATAGTGCTTCCACGGTTGTTTTTCGGTCGCTCAGTTCTACCTTGTTAGCCTTGCACGTCGCAATTCTGGCACGAGCAACGAGGCTGTACATGAGGTGTAGAGGACAAGTTGGAAGGGCCTTGTCCTTTGTGGAGTGTGCGGTGTATGGATTGGTGTTATGGCGCCATCTCTGGTGTACTGTATTACCTCGACCTTTCTGATATGGTTCGGGTGCCAATCAGTTCTTGTTGTGATTTGCAGGACTACCTAGGTGGGAGGCTGAAAGGCTGAATCACATCTTGGCGCCGCTGGGTATCAGATTGCGACTTTAGGTGCGGTGCGGTGAGTTGGGGCGGTGGGATGGGATGGAAGTGTCGTGCGATGGAGGTGTTGTTGCTGGCGTTGTTGGTGGTAGTGCCCAGGTGGTAGTGTGCAGAAACCACTGCCATGTGTGAGTATTGTCGGACCTGGTACCTGGGAAATATGAGGCTGGAGGAGAGTCCCGATATTTACCCGTAGCTGTGGCCCAAGGTGATCTGGGTTGGCGGTCAGTGGTTAGTGATACGAGAAGCCATGTCTGTCGTAGTCCTGTCCGTGTCAGCTGTTATTGCTTCTAGTAGCTATCTACTTCACTCTTCATGGCACTTATAAACTTCGAAATGTTGAAATTTGTACTTGCACGCTACCTAATATAGACATTAGCGTAGATGTTCGAGTTCGTGCTGACATCAGGCTATTACGCCCTTGATCCCCCCTCTCTTTCTCTCTCTCTTTCTATCGTCATGTCTTTGCCTCTCTTCCCCCTTGGACGTTTTCCCATACGTCTCTTCTCGAAGAATCCCTCCTTTCCAGAAGTGCCCGGTCATGGCGGACTATCGCACCTCTCTAAAAACCGCAGCACTCAAGCTACACCCAAACACGTTAGCAAAGCGTCCCATGATGAACCCGACGTATCGCTCTCATTCGTCCCCTCCAGGGCTCTCTAGTTCCGTCTTCTTCTTCGTCTCCTTCATCTTGAGTCGAGTAGGAAATACGTACACCACAGCTAGTACAAGGTGCAGGTGGGCAAACACAAGGCCCATTGAAGTTGGTGGAGCAGCACCCTGGGATCTGGCGTGGTAGCAGATCGCCTTCTGCCATCGCTTTGATGGAGCCGTCGGCTTGGAAAATATCGATGGCGAAGGCGGTGCTTGCGCACAGGGCGGTTAGGATGGCGGTAAACTTCATGGCCGGTTCGGGATGGGCGGCTTGTGCGGATAGGTGTGGATTTTTTGGGATGAGATGGTGATGGGGGTCGCGGTAGTGGTGGTGCATGTATTTATATTCACTCATCTATCTATGTACATCAACCTACGTACAACGTTTGTTACTGCTTACTGTATTCCGCTTCTCCCGACATATTTCGTATCGCATCGTATATTACCACGTACCTATGTACATGAATGTTGACCCCCCTCTCTCTTTTCTTCGGCCCGTCGTCGTACGAGCTCGTCGCTAACCTGGGTAATATAGGCTGAATAGCAGCTGGGCGAACTGAACATCTTCATTCTTTAGTCTTTACTGCCCCTCAACCTGGTGCTTCTCTTCTGCGTGTCATGCATCCTGATCAAACATTCTTTCCGTCCGCAAAGCCAAGGTTTGGTCTATCGTGATGCTTTCTCGCCTGATACGCACATGTAGTTCTGGAATATCGGGTTGAAACGAAATGTCTTTCGTCATCGTCGTCGTTACTGCGGCGAGTTGGGGTATTTGAGGACTTGATCGCCAGCGCTTTATTCGTGCTACATGGATGTCGCTTGCTCGGGTTGATAGCTGAAGATGATGCGCACAGCATGCGAGCCTCGGAGTGCCGTTTGAGACCTTTGGTCGCGTCTTACTGGAATATGTTAGTGCTGTTGCTAGTAGCCATCTGATGTTACGTCATGTACACATGCATTCACCAACCCACGAATAGTGCTAACGACTACTACCACACGCAAGATGCGATAAATATACTCCAAAGCATACATGAAGACGCGGAATTTCTTGGCGTAACGACCACTGCGATGCAAACATTCACCGCTACCTTTCCTGCAGGGTCCTTCCTCGGTTACATCTCGGCTGACTAACTTTAGGGCTTACATTAATTATGCCACGGTTTGATTTGCTCGCTCTTCATGAAATCGCCAGTGTTTCCATCGTTCCGTAGAACCTTGAGATGCGATACGGCGATACGACGTGTATCAATCGTGGCGTCATGATTGGCATCATGTCACCACCTCAGGTTTACCGCCTCTTCCTCTCCAATACGGTTCCTGTCCCAACCTCTCGTCCACGAAGCGTTCAGGTAGACCGATGCCTTTGCTGGAATCGTACTCTCCACTGAGTTGACAATCCGTGCACAGCGCGCCCAGCTCATTAATTCTAGCTCTCGCTTCTGTGTATCGCTCATTCTCTTCTTGGAACCGGGTCTTCATGTCTTTGAGTATGGAGGCTAGATGTTCCTGCCGCTCCGAGGTTACCTCAATCCATATCTTTGGGCATTCTTTATTGTCGCTGTAGCGCGATGGCTCCCACTTGATGTCTTCGTTCCAGCCCCAGTTTCGCTCCGAGCTTATAGGCCCGTATCTGCTGAACATGTTGTATAAGATGATGGATGTCTGGATCCCCTCGGCGGCAGCGGCTCGGCTGATCGATGCCAAGCTGTCCAGCCAATCTTCCTTCCAGTCCAGGAGCGGAAGTTCGACACGCAGGTGCGCGAGCTGGGGGAAGGCTGTCCGCTTGTTCTGCACCACTAGATCGAGTGCCGGGAGTAAGCACTTTGGGACAAATTCGACAACCTTCTTGTGGTCTATATGCTGGTTCTGGGCTCGTGTTATCCAGAGTTCTTCAAGGTTCTTGGGCAGCGTGGTCCAGAGTCTATCTCTCGTTTCGGCGATGTCGAACATCTCCTCGTTGGTGGTCTTGCGGTGGCCCCATATGTACACGGGGGCGACTTTAAGGCGACGCAGAGCCGTGAAAGAAGAGAATGAACACGGATAAGCCTTTCCGCGCTCGGCGCTTTCGTCGTCAAGGTAAGGGTAGAAGTCTTCGTGGCTTAACCCCAGCTTTTCCAGCGTCTCGTGATGTGGCTCCAGGCTTCGCATCATCGCCGGATGCTCTGTGTCACACCACGCCCACGGGCCTCCAAGCTCGTAGTTGAATGTCTTGAGTTTTCCGGGTATTGTCGCGTTCAACATGCCTCGAAAATTCTCCATGTCAAGCTTTGCGCATCGCAATTCCAGATACTCCACTGGGCATGATTGTGGCTCCAGTTTCGAGAACAAGTCATTCTGGTCGTGGACTTCGCCGTCGCCGTGCTTCCATCCGTATATAGAGCGCACGTTTGGTAGACAAAAGAAGGCTGCGACGTGACTGGTAGCGCTAGAATATTTGTCGTCTGCTCCAGCGACCAGGATATCGATAGGTTCTGACATTGCGTGCGGCTTCCCACGGATGACCTTGGGTAACAACGAGACGAAATCATCATGGCCATATATGCCACAATTGATGTTCAATCGTCGAAGCTTCGGTAGGCTGACGAGTAATAGCGCCATAATAGCATCCTCATTCTTAGCCGAGTGGATCTTCTCATAAACAACAAATGCTTCTTCGACGCTGGACGTGTACTCCGCGCACTTCTTCCTCAAGATGTCGTGGGTCCCTGGGTCGTCAGATCTTGGCCAGGATCCGTTCGAATATCTCTCTTCAAAATCCGCCCAGGTACTAGTCACAATGAGGTATTTGACCAGACTGGCATGGGCGGGGGAAGTAAAGACCAAATACGCGAGAGCGGCAAGGTTGTCGGTCTCTCTCAGGCAAATCTTCGAGTACAGCCATGGCGTCGCGAGCCGATTGAGCGTTCTGGACGTACGGCATAGGCTGAGTAGAGATTCGCGTGTGGATAATGAGACAATGTGTTCGAGAAGCTCGGTGGGCAGCTTCTCTTCAAGGGAGAGTGACATGGCAAGAACAACCGCTTTACGGTGGCAACTCGAGCATATGAAGAGCAGGAATGAACAACCGTCTCGACATTCGGAAGTGGTTCATGGCTTTGTACTTACCTGCTGCTCGTTATGCAAGGCCACCAGGACGTATCGGGGGCCTGCTTGGCATCATGCTGGAGTTGCTGCAGGTGGTGGATGTGGAGTTGCTTACGTGACGTCATCGCTGCTCCACCCAATCACTTCGAGTTTGCTGCCTGAATCATCCGCTCTTCATAGATCTAAAACTTTCTAATTTGAAAGCTAAGTACAGATCACCGCTTTCTGCCTTCGCTATCATCATCTAGTTCGCAGTCGCCCCAAATGGCCATCCATTGAGGTCGATATTGAGCAACCTCCCCGACCTAATCTCCTCGGCACGAGACTTGAGATCGTCGATATCCCAATTACACCACAAGAACTTGCCCTTGAGGAAGCGAGCCTCTGGTGTCGAGAGCCAGAGATTGAAGCTCGCAGGAAGAGTGACTATACAAAGAACAATTAGTCTCATCGTGGTATGCAGTAGGGTCGTACGCTCACCATCATCAGTCTTGACATGCTTGAAGCTATCTGCTCCGCCAACTCTACGGTTCATCTCCGTCAACACAACGCCAGGCTGGGTATGGAAGACGCTGAGATTAGGTTTCGCAAGGAGGACCATGTCCCACAGGCGGTAAACAGCCATCTTCGCAACGCAGTAGGACGCGTAAGCATCGTTGAGACTCAAATGCGCGCCCCAGGAGTTGATAGCGACAACATGCGCATCGGGTGCAGCATGGCGTATGAAAGCTTTAGCGACCCACAAAGAACCCTCAATATTACCAGTGACCCCTTTAAGAAACTCGCGCGCATCAACCTTAGCGAAGTTCTCGGTCGGACCAATAACCGCAGCGGCGTGAATGAGCGTGTCGATTTTGCCATCTCTAGCGAAATTATCAAAGGCTGCGTTGACTGAAGCCTCGTCGGTGACATCAGTGCTTTGGATAAAGACTTTTGTCTCAGGACACTCTTTCTCGATAAAGGCTTTGTTCTCGAGCAGCGGGCCTTCGCGGCGTCCTAAGAGACCGATACGTGCGGCACCTGCGCGGGCGAAGAAACGTGCCGTCTCTCCTCCGATGCCCGTGTTGCCTCCTCCAGTCACGAGAATGGATTTGCCTTTCTGAGAGAGGTCTGGGAGGCTGGGGTTGCCGGCGGGTTGGGCTTTGTTGTGCCAGCGCTGGACTGGGGATGGGAAGGGTGGAGTGGAGGATACCATGATGATGTGGATGGGCTTTGGTGGAGGAGAAAGGATGGGTTGCTGCGTGACTTGCGACTGATACCACTTGGAGAGATGCGAATGTCTTGGATGTTCTTAGGAGAGGACGACCCATCATCCTTATAATGTTCTTGTACCCAGGTCGGGGAAAGAGACACGGCGGAGTTCACGAATCCCGACGTACAATTTGTTCCGCCCGACACTAGTGAAATCCGACCGCACTGATTCAGTTCGGATGGGGTGGCGCTTTTGCCGGTTGCTATGTCATGCATACTCGTACACAAATACTCATTAATATCTCACTGTTGGTATATCTCGCTAGAATCCATCAAGCCATATCGCTAAGCCATAGAGGCCGTGAGCATGATCAACCCGCCCATGCTGTCCATACCAGAACACCATTCGGCCCAGCAGGCGGCGCTACGATTAGCTCTACTCGTATGAATCTGAGATTTTATCTCGTCATTTGATGGAATATATGGCAACCACGCATCGCGGCAGGACAATCGACGCTGGTCCAACTTTAAAATCTCACCGTCGACAGCCAGCGCAAACGGTGTCTCTTCTCGCGGCTCGTTCTGCCGATGCCTTTGCCACTCTTCTGCATCCCTAGCATCCCAAAGTTGGCGTTTAGCGGGCAGAGGCGCAACTACGAATTCTGTAGGCATGTCGCACATGGCTGCTGGGTCGAAGAAGACGAGCTTGTTCAGGATGCGATAGATTACCGCGAGTCTATCATGGGTATTAGTGAGGGAATCTGGAACGGACGTCGGGATGATCAATGTACCTTCGCCTGGATTCTTTGTAAACCCAGTCTTGCCAGCTATTAGTCGAATTGCTGCGACATGGTACGTCATGCGTATGACAATCGAGATCGTCGCGAGAAAGTTGTATTGCGACGAGCTAGAACGAACGTCGTCAGACATGCCTTGAGCGTACCGATGTAGTGGACTCACAATGACTGCCCTCTCTAAAAGATAATCCAGATTATTGTGCTCAGTCTCGCCTTCATCAAGCCGGATCAAGATGTAGACCGAAAGAGCCTGCATAGCACCTAGTAGTTCCCATTTGTTTAGAGTTTGGTTCTGGTCACAGATGCGTTCACACTCGATTCTCACGTTCCGCCAGAAGAGCTTCCGGCTTCCCTTGACCCCGTTAGCCATCATGTGCATCAACGCGATGCAATTCTCAAGTGGTTCTGTTGTTGTCCCTTCTTGCGTGGACGACACATAGCCTGGGTGTATGAAAGCTGGCAGGTCATTTTGTTGCAGCATCAGCGGATAAGACTTTAACGTGTAGAAGATGAGACTGGCCGCTCTTTCTGCTCCCGGGTGCATCTTTGGCCGTTGTATCATTGATCTGACGTTCGAACTAGGGCCGGGTGAGATGGCAAAGCACAACGACTGTTGTCTTTGGGTTTGATGTTGCAGCTCCCGCTGACGAGTAAGTTCATTCTGTTCGTCGGAGATTGGGTCTGTTGAGTCCAGCAACAATGAAGGAGGCGTAATGATCATCGGGCTGGCTGACCCTGGTGAAGATGGTGTGTCTGAAGGGAAAGCCGACTGAGACGTAGGTATCATGTAGTCGTCAAAGGCCGTCATATCGTCGAGGCTCCACTGTAGGTCTTCAAACACGGGGTCATTGCTGGTCAATGTAGTAGCCAGATAACCTTGAAATTGATCGGCTAGAGTTGGCCCAATCGAGTTTGCATGACTGTCAAGGTGGTTAGGCAGGTCGTTGGAGGTAGCACGACGCACAGCATCACGCTTTTGCCTTGTAGATCTGGAAGGATAGTGACACATGAGACACCTTCTGGTACAGCGCGAACATTCTGGTAGTGCGTTATCGCACGCGGTCTTTGCCTTTGCGCAAGCCGCGCACGATCGCCGTCTCGGGACAGAGGCTCTCGTGTTGGACCGACAATAGTAACCATGACGTTTCAATGATGATTCTTCGAGAACGGTCAGTTCGATGATCGTTGTCGCAAACTTCGAGCAGCACGGCGAAGACACTGACGCTTGGTAAACGGCTTGTTGCACTGGCGGCACCAAAGCACACCCGCAGGTACCTGCTCCGCCATCCGGTGCTCGTCTGGAGGCGAATATGAGGGTTTGTGACACTCACGACGCTGCTTATCGGGACAAATTGAAGGCAAAAGAGTATTTAAGTGGCGTGAAAAAGAAGTTTGGTCGTAACAAGCAGGAGGTACCTGGATAGCTAGGTAGCCCGGAGGTCGACGTGAGTGGTGCTGACATATGCGGCAGGGACGTGCCCCACCTGCATCCTTCGGCCGGTACAAATTGTAAATCCCACTTGGATCAACATGACGCTAGCGCATCGAGAGGAAGTATTTCCGAACATAAGACTGTTTCGGGTCAGCACGCTTATTGTACTTCACGGGCTGATGTCCAGCCTTTGAATGGCTATCCACGTCGATTAACCCCGGGACCTCGGGAGTCTTGCACAGAGATGAAGTACACGAGTCTGTTTGGTAAGACACCAGGTAAACTGCTTTTCAATTGAACGAGTGTGTTTCTAACGACCGATCGCGGTAAATCCCTGTTCCACCTTCTTCCCCCTAGTCACAAAGTACCTAGGTACTTAGGTATCCCTTCATCCCCTCTAGCTACGGTAGTTAACCGTCACATGGCACTTATCGCAGTTACCAGTTCCATAGCTACCATGCGACTTTCCACAGTGAGCCAAGATATACTCGGCCTTGTCCTTGATAACCTGACCCCGCACTGCCTGCTGGCCAGAGCCGTTGGTTGCGTACTTGATGAAGCAGCTGCCCTGCGAGAACTCTTGCTGGTCGTTGTAGTACGCGTTTACATCGATTCTGGCGATGCCGACGTAGCATTCGCTTAGGTTGGGGGAGCGGCTGGAGCCGTCGCAGCTAGGGAGAGTGTTGGTATGGGTGAGGAAGATGGGGGGAGGAGGGGTTGATGTGAGGGGGAGTAGGGAATGGAAAGTGGCTTACTTGTCGGAGTAGGCGAGAGCAGTGCTGCTGAGAGCGAAAAGGGCGAGTGCGATTTTGGCGAACATGGTTGCGGAGTGGTTTTGAGTGTTTGTGTTGGTAATGGATGGAAAGTCGATGTGCTTGATGCCTCTAAATCGCTGTGCGGACGCAGTATTTATAGACAAAATGTGTGCGTCCAGAAAGATACGCACACGCCGCACCCTAGCTGACTATACCACTCTGTCCTTACTATTTTGGAAGTCAGGATACCGGTCAAGGTGCGTCGATGCTGATGTGCATGATGGCCTGAGGCATGCGTGTTTGGGATGAGGCCCCCCATACCTATGCTCGATGCACACGCTTCGGCTACAACTCCGATCTGGAGATCATGTTCCTAAAATGTCGATTAAGAGCCCCTAGGATCTAATTCCTCTCTTGGTGTGAAAAGGAACCAGCTTGTGAACCCTCACAAATCACGGGACTTCGCAGCGGACCTCGGGACGTTTTGATAGAAGCAGTCTGCCTTGCGAACCTGAACCGATATGCAGTAAATTCAGCTCTGCGTCTTGGAGTGCACGTGAGATTCCGTAGCACATTGCCAACGAGAGATGCAATCGGAACCTCCTCCGCTATTAGACGAAAGCGTAGAGACGTGTCGAGAGATCCGCCCACTTCGGGTAATCCGGGAAGCGCCGATCAGGAACGAACGCCTGATCCGGTCGATCGCATCACCTAGCAGCACGAAGGCGCATTAGTTCTGGTATCCTGGAGTTACAGTATGGTAATATGATGCAAGTAAGCAGGAAGCACATCGCCTCTCGTTGGCCAAGCTGGTAGTGGAAGGTGGTGAAGGTTTGCGGGCCGTAGTGTACATGCAGTACAGCCTTACGGACGTACGGCCCCGGCATTAGCTTGATGTATGTGTGCATTAGTATCCGTCCAAAACACGATAAGCTTCCGAAGGGTCCAAAAGCTTGTGGCGCTGATGGGCCAAGCAGGCTGACGGGGAAAAGTTGCTTTTACAGCAAGTTCATCGAAGAAGAGCATGGGACCGACTCGGACTGCGGCCCCGTTACCATCTATGCTGCTCATTGAAGCTTTGCGTCACATTGACGGTCGTACCGGTATCCAGACAGAGCCATCATAAGCCTTTCAAACAAGCTACGGAGAAGCATTGCCCAGGAACGGCTAAACGAGTAAACGAGGGGCGCGAGGTGATGTACACCAAGGCTATCGTGTAAAAAGGCGGAGAAACAGGCGCTAAGGCATGTGAGTGGATCGTGAGGCACGCTTTAGTACTGAATAGTTAGGTGTTTGTGACGAAGAGGCCGCAATGAGCTGTCATCCCGTAACTAGCTGGCAGGCTGCGGCGGCGCGGCGCGATACTGGCGTTGTAGACTAGAAAGCATTTCCATAATTAGCTAGTGAAAATGCAGAGTGTAGGAACATACAGCACGATTAGTGATAGAGAAGCCGTCCGTACCGAAGCCCCGATGCGCTCGTGCCTAGCCATAAGATAGGCCTTCCTCCGTACGATCTCAATTGGATTAGGAGTTTATGGACATTTCCTTTCATTCGTCTCTTTGTGCAGATCGGATTACATCAAAGGATTGTTCTTTCTCTCGTGTACCAACTATCGCATACTGATGGTGACGCATTAGACTCCGAATTGGAGTGCTGCATTGCTGTACGTAGGTCGACCCCTTGATGCGCAAATTTTGGTTGGCTGATCGAAGACCAAATGAAGCAAGTTATAATTGAATGAGTGTGTACATATCTAGGTAACGACTGACTGCTGTAAAGACTGTGTTTCAACTTCCATACCAAAAGGATAAGACGACGCTCTGCCTTCAAATCGACTTCCGATAGTTGACCGTGACGTGGCAACCATCACAGTTCTCCGTCCCGTAGCTCCCCTTGTGATGTCCGCAGTTAGCTACGATGGACGAAGCTACATCTTTGATTTTCTGACCGGACACAGGGTGTGCCACATTCCCATCATTCGTTGCGTACTTGATGTAGCAGCTTTTGTGGGAGAATTCTTGGTTGTAGCTGTAGGTTGCGCTTGCGTCGATGTTGCCGATGCCAACGTAGCACTCGGCGACCTCGGGCGAGTTGGTAGATCCTTGACAGCTGAGAAGGTTAGTGCCTGCGATTGACCGTGATGGGAGAGGAGCGAAGTTATAGTTCGGAGATGTAGTAAAGAAAGTGTGTGTGACTTACTTGTTCTTGTAGGCCATAGCTCCGCTGCTGACAGCGAGCAGGGCAATCGGGAATTTGACGAGCATGGTTGTGTAAAGATTCCTTCGGCGAAAGTCCTGATTGATGGGTGTTGTGTGGTTGTAGATTGTCCGTTTGGGTTTGACCTGTTTGATGGCTTTCAACATGCTGTGCGGGCACAATACTTATAGACACAAGAGTGATAGAAGTAAGACATGCATACCCCTCAGTCCAACGGAAATCCTGGTGTCTGTGCTATTTTGGGGCGAAGGCACCGGTGACGTTCCACCCATAGTTGCGTGTATGATGGGTTGAGGCTTGCATTCGGGGCGAAGAGCCTTGCTATTCTTAGTGGAGACACTTCAGGATCAAGTTACGATGATTTGGCGATCATGTAACTGAAAGCTACGTCCAAGGGCCCCCCAGACGATTGGGTTGTTCCTCATCACGGAGATATGACCTCACCAGGCGTGATAGTACGACGTGACTTGTAGCTGAATTGTTGATAAGGGTAGTCTGATCTCTACACTTGAGAGGTACGTCTACTAGCCCCAGCCATATGTTTACGAGACATAAAAAAGATAGTCAGACAACACTGAGAAGGGTCACAACAAGAAAGCCCCGCGAATTTAGCCTGAGACGTGGAAATGTGGTGAGGAAGACGTAGAACTCGAAATAGCGCCGTATATGCAGTACAGAGTGCTACCCGCAAACGGCCATCTGAATCTGCCGATCAATACCTATGACCACATAAATTAGCAGTCCATTCAATGTGGTGTACTGCGGGCCAGTACATTACGGAAGTATGGCGTAAGCAACCTGTACGTACATCAGCCTCATTGCGGGTTCACCATCCTGGAACTAGCTTGATCTGCGTATATTGCCATTGGTGACAAGACAATCACAGCCTCGATCGGGTCAGCTTGGGGTAGAGTACAAAAGCGCCACACAACCTGATGCGGCTCTGCAAGTTGCTCCTACATGGGGCTGACCCGTAATGCCTTGCTACACCGACATTGTAGGACCTCGGAAATGTTAATATAGAAGCTGTAAGCAAGCCAGGAACAAGCCTTAACCAGACGCGGCTGCATAGCGGCACAAGGCTGCGAATGCCAAGTCCGTCTTTCCTCTAGCGGCCACCAGAGTACTTGGATGTGTAGATACAAGGCGGAGTTGTAAAACACCAGATGCGTTTGATCGGTCGATCGAACGGGACGCCTTAGCATATGTAGTTAGATGTTGTTGGTCCACGGGTAGTGATGGGCTAACAGGTGGCGGCGGCGCGGCACGACGCGACATTGTAGTTGGGTCAGACTGAGGATAGCGTCCCGCTTGAACGCGTTTCGAATGGGGTTGGCTATGTCATGGGTATCTCATTTAATTCGTCTCTTCGTGCTGCTGGAGCCATACTGATCACCTGGGTACTGTCCTCTCAGCCTTCCAGCGCCTTTGTCCGTCCATTCCTCTTTCTCCAACTCTGCACACCTCTGTCAATCTCATCTCTTGTCACACCGTCTTTTATAAGCTGCATAGTCACTCCCAGTACTTCCACATTCTTGTTCCTACTCTCATCGTCGAAGAAAAGCATCTCCTCATATTCAATCCCGCTATCCCTATGTATCCTCTGGAAATGCGTCGTCTTGCTGCCGGGGTATATCTGCATGTGATCGAAGTAGTCTATCGCACGTGAGGACGATCCGTTTGCGCTGGGTATCTTGAGGAGCTTGAGCATTTCGCGGCCGAGATCGGGGGCGCACGTGCGCGAAGCAGCGGCGATGAGGATGTTCTTGTGTTTGAGCTGTCGTTACGTCAGCTTCGTCATGGAGTCGATGGAAATCGAGTCATCTCACTGCTTCTAATACGCCGCCAACATCGTTGTAGAAGCCGAAGCCCTCGCCATATTTGTCCTTGACCTTCAGGCCGCCTTCGACAGGCTTCAGCGGAGGCGTGACGTGCGTGTCAACCCAGAAGGGCCATAGTGTGTAGTCGAGATCGAAGACGACAATTTTAGGCAGCGGTAGTCCATCCGTGAATGTTGATGGCCATTGGACCTTTTCTGGGAGTGTTGTGGTGGTGGTCGTATCGGTGGATGCCGACGAGGTCGCGCTGCGGCGGGGCATCGTGGCCTTCGGTATGGGTGGGAAGGGCGCTTTGAGGAACAAGGCCAAGACGACTGCAGATACGACAGCTGTAAGGAAGCGTGGAAAGGCCAGAATGGAGTTGCGCAGGGTGAATGTGAAAGCTGTTGCACGTGGCGCGCGTGGCAGAAAAAAAAGGCGATGACGTAGACGCGTAGGACTGCCCGATTGGGCGAAGGCACGTGAGAACTCCACGTGAGAACCCCGTGGCACCCGTGGACGCAACAACGTTAAACACACCTCACTACGAAATACCACGATCGATCGTTCACTCGAAAAAGCAAAACCCCTCAAGGTGGCATCGGCGAGTTCGCTTGTACTACCATAGTCCCTGTTGTACCAATTGGCCGTCGTGAAATTTATGTGTTGACCTGTATCACACATCAGCCCCCATTGGCATCACTGCCATCATTTAGATGTTCATAATTGCTGAGTGCAGTTCCCGACGTACCCATACATAGCACATGCACAACATAAGGAAGATGATGGTCTCGACCACTAGCGCAAGCATCCGTGAACTGCCGATGAACTCATCGCCTGGCCTGACCAGGACCATCCTGAACCTTGTCCGGCGCACCTGCAACCTTAATCCAGCTCTAGCTATTTTGATACTATTGCCAAGTGTATCAGGTCTCTTCGGGGCTAAGCGCGCGATGCGCTCGACAACAAGAGGTACCTCGGTACCCGGAACCAGCGCTTTACGGACGCTCAGCACCCTTATCGCGCAAGTCCAGAACTAGATATGCAGCGCGATGGATGCAAAACACCGAAACATGCAACTGTGCGATGACGATTGGGATGATGGCCGTCTTGCATGTGTTAAAATGGGTTGCGCTGCACACCTTCCGTTCTAGTCGTCCAGCCACTGCCAGCCCCGCAAATAACGGGCAGCGGAAGGATTCCCGCCTGACTTCTGCCTGCGTCAACCTCTACACAGCTTTCTCGAGCAATGTCGCCGTGATCCGACCACCAACGGGCTTCAATGGCGGCGACCTGTGCTCGTCGTACAATTCTTCACCGCGACCAGGAACAGCACCAGCTCGTCACCACCCCACGACCCGCAATTGCGCAGCCTCCGCTTCTGCGAATCAAGGCGCGCCCCATTGAAATCCAGCGCAACAACGGGTGACACCACGCCAATCACTCGCCACAATGGCCGACTTCCATGAGACAAGATCGCCCCTGACAAACGAAAATGTCCAAGCATGGGCGCGTGCGAATTTTGCCGCGCCCTTTCGCGCCCTGCCACGCGCCGCAAGACTGCATTGGATCCAGTTCGACGAGAGCTTCACCATCAGCAGAGCCATCTGGCGCGGGCTCGGCCGCTCCACCCACAAGCAATTGCTTGTCATCGGCGGATATGCGCCAGGCCCCGCCGGCGACGACGATGAACCCATAGATCGGGTCACCGCGCACGTCCACGAAGATGAGGCCGAGGTCAGCTTTTATCGCATTACCGAGTTGGAGGACGGCGCACACGAGTTGCAAGCTGTGAATAGTACCAGTACTGTTGCTTTCCATGCGCCTTTTTGTGATGTTGGAGACGATACCGGCGGCTCCAAAGCCATCCATCGTGTGTCGGCCCTCATTCTCTACTATTTCTTGGCTGCTGGCCACGTGAAGGAGTTATGTCGGACGAGATCAGATCCTACCATGTTTACCAGGAATTTCCGAGACGCGTGTTTGTGGGTGCAGAACGAGGGGGAAAGACCATTGCTGCCGCCGTCTAGGAAATCGGAACCCAGTACGCCCATTGAAAAGGATTCGATCGCTGTTCGGCCAAAGCGATCATCTACCGTCTGTATGTCAATTTTGATTGTCATTTGGTCGATAATTTACTGACTAGAGGCAGCGTCATTATCAAGGTCCATACCGGAAGACATCCAGGTCCAGCCGCCATCCATCAAACGCGCAGCAACAGATAACTTGAGCGTCAAGATCAAACGCGAACGCGATGAAGACTACCCCAGCATCGCATCGGCTATCCGTCCCAAGAAACACCGTCGCACCGTCAGCGAGCAAATCGTGCCACCCTCAAATCTCAAAGACTCAACTTCCGTCCCATCACCATTATCTATCCTCAGCCCACGCAGTCCAGCACCAGAGCGTGTGAACCGCGCATTAACAGATCGAATCCAACACCTCAAAGACGAAAACGCCGGTCTCAAAGCCTCAAACACCAGCCTAGAGACCGAAAAAACCGACCTCCAGAAGCGTATGGAGAAGGAATCCCACGCCTACCGCGGACTGCAAATCGAATCCGACGCGCTAAAGAAAGAGTCTGAGAACATGAGAAAAGAGATGATGGCCATGAAAGAGCGGTTAGAATCCGTCGAAACATCAGGCGAAAAGCTGCGGGTGGAAGTAGACCGGTTAACAGCTGTGGAAGAAGCAAGCAAAGAACTACGCAAGGAACTAAGAAATGAAGTGGAAAAACTAAGAGGACGGGTCGAGAGAAGCGAGAAAGAGGCTGAGAATGCGAAAGAAGAGCTGCTGGCTGTGAGGCGTGGGTTAACGAAAGAGCTGGGCGAGGCGGTCAAGAAGTGGGGTGCGTAAGCGACGGGACGTGTTGGGGAATAGCGTTGGCTGTTGATTACTTTTTGTTCTTTTGTCAGATGATTTTGGCGGCAGAGGCGGCTTGTGGAGGGATGTTGTACATGATGTGCAAGGATGGGGTTTTTAGGGCATTTTCTTTTGGTTTGATGAAGAAGCGGCATCCTCGGCGTATTACTCGGCGTCTCTATTTCTCCTTCGATAGGGTTGGGGGCAGCTCGCAATTTCAATGGGATAGCACTGCAGCGGTGTTTTCCGGGCTTGTTATTGGAAAGGTCATGTGTTTGATGGTCTTTGTTGATGCTGACATATCTGAAAAGCTTACTTGAGATTATCGATGATGTCTGCTACTTCTGCTGTTACAACGGGAGTGGAAAGGTCCGAGAATGTATACTCCATCGACGCATCGTATCCTCACGCCCTGATACGCTACGCCTTTTTCCAGAAATCGGTTATCCTAGTCTGGTTCTTACCCTTGGTCTCAAGCTTGACCTCGACCTGATCCTCAACCTTTTCCTCATCTTCTTCGTCATTCTCTTCATCATCCTCGTCATCGTCGCCATCTTCTTCATGGTTCTTCGTCATCTTCGTCATCTTCGTCACTGTAACCCTCATCCTCATCCTCAGTTTCTGACTCAGACTCTTCCCACATCTCCTCCTCGACCTCGATTACAACGTCTTCCTTAACTTCCTCCTGAACATCTTCGTCAATCTCCTGCTCAGTCTCTACCTCAGCAGCTTCCTCGGCCGTTCCATCCCCTCCTGCCTTCTCAGCTTTTGGCCTCGCCCTCCACAGCGCCATCCCAATACCTTTACTCTCCACATCTTCCGCCTCTTTCAGCTGTCCCATGAAACCATAGTACTCAGTATACTCCTCACTCGCCAGGACCCAGCGCTTGGGATGTCGAATGCCCATCTCGCCGATCAGCCCGTCCGCAGCGGCTACTTCATACTTGTGTGGCCACATATTTTCATACTTGAGCTCGCGGAGCTGATCTTTTCTACGCATTTGCTCCGCGTGTTGGGCGGTATAGGTGTGCATCTTACCAACAAGTTTCTTCGGCGTGGGCTTCCCGCTAGGCAGGAAATTCCAAGCGAAGCAAACCTGCTTGGTCTGGATACGTTGGCCCGTTCTAATGTAGTCGCGAGCAGCTTGTTTCCCGATATATTTCCTCATTCCCCTATCGTTTAGTCGCTCGTGCTGCACTCGCGCAAAACGGAAGAGCTCTGCGGTCTTGTACCACTTCCGCTTTGGCGTGGAGTCATATTCATCATACTTGTTGAAAAAGCGATCGGGTGCTTCGTGCTCTTCTTCACAGATGGCGTCCCAGTCTAGAGAGTTTTGGAACATGAGCCAGTCGTGCCCGCAGTTTTCGCCCATGGTGTCCAGGCTATCTCGGAGCATGCCGACGACGCTGCGATACTTTTCGATATGGGTGCTCGTAAGGTCGTTGACATCCTTGGACGCATCGGTGATCAATAAGGTGACCTTTTCGAACGGATGGAAGAGGAGTGCGCGCCATTCGGAGATTTCGTCTCTCCAACCTGTACCGGCGTGCAGCTTGAGATCCTCTGATGCTTCCTCACGACGCCAATTATCCTTCTCCGCCTCGGGAATCATCGCAATCTCAGCGAGAGCCTCGTTGAAGAAGCTGATATCCAACGTGAGCGTGACTGTACGCAGTGCCTGCCACCCCTGGTGAAGAGGAATACTTCCATGTAAGCTGATGGGATGCCCACACTCTTGCTCAAAGTCGTTGGTGAATTCGTCGAAGAACATCTTTAGGTGTCGAGCCGCTGCTTCGGATAGTTCCTCCGTCATGTTAGCGACCAAAAGTTATCAGTTCCTTATTCGGAAACAACTCACCAGGTTAGCCTGTTTACAAGCCAGCACCATACCACGACAATCATCTTCCTTCTGCCAGCGCTTCTTATACGGTAGAGGCGGGAGCCACTCATAAAGGAAGTCGTAGATACTCATGCGGACGTCGCGGTTCAATAGGGTGAAGAACATGGCGTCTTGGACTACCGGACAGGGTACCACCATTCCAGGGCCCTGCATGGTCTTTCGTGATAGAGAAGGATTGCTGGTGGCTGGCGAGGGCGCGTGCTCTGTCATAGTGACTTGTTTGCTGCAAGATTGTGGTTGAGCGGTTTCAAACAAGGTGCAACAAGCGTTGAGTGATTCTAGAAGTGTGACGGGCATTATGTAGAGGTAGGAGGCGTGGAAGGGGCGCGTCAGTGCGCTTTGAGACCGCTGCACGGGCGAAGATCCGGTGCCTGGAGGATTTTCGGTGCCTTCCAAGGTTGATCGATCAGGTTGAGGAACCGACTACCAGTGAAAGGGAAGATTCAAACTGCACTATTTCAGTAATCATCGCGGTGTCTGTATGATAGGGATTATAGATGAGTACATCGTATTCTCACTGACTACATTGAACATCAAAACCATCGGTCTTCTCCTCATCCAACCCATCAAGGAAACTCAAAAGTAACCCGTTTCCCATTCCCCTTCTTCCCCTTCTTCCCCTCTCCCTTCTCTCCATCTTCCCCCACCCCCACCACCCTCCCAACCCCCTCCATCTCCCTCCCCCCCAACCCAAACGCCCCAACCCACCTCTCCGCAACCGCAACCGCATTCCCCCACCTAACCCTCTTCCACCCCCCTTTCCTAAACTCATCCAAAAGAATATGGCCTAGAACATGTATATCCCTCCTCGCCCTCGTCAACGCCTCCGTCGTCGTCCGCCCACTCATCCTAACCCCATTTCCGGGTGGCCCCTCCAAGCTCGGCATCATACACAGTGCAGCGTGCAACCTCGCTTTGTGCCGCATGAAAATGTTCTGCTGACTCAGATCGTGGGGAGGGGAAGGGGGATGCATGTACCCCGCTGCCAGACCGAAGATGCCCCAGCCGAAGGACTCTTGTGGCAAATCTCCTATTGATAATATCTCTTCGAGAACGACGATGGAACTGTCCCAGAGGAGGGTGAAGAAGTCGAGGTCGTCTTTTGTGTGGCTGGGGGGCTGCGCGCTGTAGGTGCTGTCTTGGGCTGCGGCTAGGGAGAGGGCGAGGGATTTGAGGGATGGGGAGGAGGGGTAAGCGGGTCTGGGTGGCTTGAGAGAGCGGGTGAGGACTGATGTGGCGGGAAGGGTGGTGTAGGGGCCGTGGTGGGTGATTAGGGCTTTGGCGTGGGAGAGGAGGTGGATGAAGCGGGTGATGTTTGTCATGCGGATGGCAGAGGCAAGAATTTCTTTGTTGGGTGGTAAGGCGGGTAGCTCGCCATTGGTTGTTGGAATGAGGTTGCGAGACTGGCTGGGGGAGTCCGTTGGTGGTGCGGGGGTTTCAGCCATACTGATTACAGTATGGCTACCTGGTGTTGATGCGCTGCTGCTAGCAAAGTACTGGACTACAGCTGGACAGACACTGTTGAGACTCTGATGGTACCGTGAGTGAGACTGAGAGATCAGGAGCGGCGGGTGGAGATAGAATTGTGGGTGACGTGAATGACAGCCAGCGTTGGTGAATGTGTTTCACGCAGGTGACGCCACGCTCCAAAATGCTCCCACGCTTTGATCCTTCTGACGACTGATCTAGTGACGTTGGAACGCGTGTCCGTCGGAGCGTCGCGACCTGATGAATCGATAAGACATAGCTTTCATGACACTCCGTATCGCGGGGTGTCTTTGACCGCTTGAAGTGAGAATGTGGCCCGTTTGCTCAACTGAGATGATTGGGATGGCGGTGGGACATACGGTACTTATTGCGAGAGTTCACTCGGGCACTCGAAATACAGGGCTCAAAAAACTCCCGCGAGTGAAACTATGTCTCAAGCTATCGCGCAGTTGAAGTCTTGGAGGCTTCTCAGGAAGCCTTTCAGGGCCTTCATATTGTTGCTGGACCGTGACAGTGTGTATAATCTGACCATCCGGGGTTTCCGGGACATCATCGTCCGTAACGACAATTTTCGGCGGGGACAGGTTCTCTTCCAAATCTATGTCGTGAGGTCCGTGGATCTGTATAGTAGTCATATTGCCAGGTATCGTAGGCACCAGATCGGAAGGGCTCAAGCTACGGCGATATCCGCGCCGATTTTTTCGTAAGCGACCACCTTGTTCTGAAGGATAGTAGTTGCGGCCGCGTTCTTCACGAGGTGCGTCAGCCAGACCCATCTTCCATAGACAGTGACGAACGAGCGGGCGCAGTGTCGCGATGCTTCCTGCGGTAATGCCGATTCCAGGTTCAATAGTGCTCCACAAGGCGACGTCGGTGGTAGCATATAAGAAGTCGGGGCCTTGGACGAGTGTGTGAATGTATGCCATACGGATGGCTGTTCCGGTGCTTCCAATTGCTGCGAATGCAAGGATACCCGCAACAAGTAGCTTTGTCTTAGTTCTCATCTCCAAGCCCCAAACGATGAAGAAAGGAAGCAAACCGAATGCCCAATCAGCCATTGCGTTGATGGCGGCGAGGGCATAAGTAATCCCCAGAGTTGGGCCGTTGTGTATGCATCTGTCTGAGGCTGGGTGCACGTTCCAAAAGTCCGAAACTGGATCCATTAGCGAATTTGACAACGAGCGCTTGATTGATGCTTACTAGGAATGCATTGAAGCAAGACTAGAAAGAAGTAGACAAGACCGCATAGTACAGTGCCTAGCATGAGTATCCGGATGGCCCAGATATGCCAGCGCTCGATTGCGACCCGCAGGTAAAAGTAGCCGATGGCAAACTTGAGCAGACAGTTCGCTATCACGTAGAACAGCTCGCACAGGTACCAGAACTGTATCTAGTCAGATGTCGGATGATGTGATAAGAGTGTTAAACTGACCAAGAGTGCTGTCTTCGCATCGCTATCGCTCAACTCCCATCGATGGCGACCAGTTCCGTGCATCGCGGCAATGATCTGACATGGAAGATACACGGTAAACGTCAACTACAAGCTTCATCAGTATAATTTCCGATTGAATGCGAGACATGACCACTTACTAGTGTCGCAACCATATACGAGTCATCTTTTCCCCATGTCTTCATCAATACCGCGCGTACGTAGATCCGTAGGAGAACAGTCGTCCATGTGAGCACGAAGAACAGTGCAGCCACGGCGAACACTTCGGGACTGCGGTCGTCTTTGCTCATGTCGGAGATGCTTTCCGGCTATTGAGGCTTCGTTGATTTTCCGTTAAAGCGATGCGATCTC
Source organism: Alternaria conjuncta (assembly GCF_024043145.1). Classification (NCBI taxonomy): domain Eukaryota; kingdom Fungi; phylum Ascomycota; class Dothideomycetes; order Pleosporales; family Pleosporaceae; genus Alternaria; species Alternaria conjuncta. The sequence goes on along the minus strand of NW_026250090.1, from coordinate 2,979,872 downwards.
TCATAGCTACCCACAGTCGTTCATCCGAATAATTGCTGGCCGTATCCTACGCGATGGGAAACATTCATCGACAAACAACAAGATGCCGAGGAAGGCTCCAATATTAGCAGACCCTGGAGCATAGGGACCGTTGATAGTCGTGCCAGGCGCGATAGTCTCCGAAACTGGCCAGAAGCCCTGCCGCGCAAGACCACTGGAAGCCAACGACCCACTATTGAAGATCGCGTTCTTAACCGAGTCATGAATGATGTGCCGGACGGTCTATTCGTTGCGAAAGAGCGGTAACTTCGATGGCAGCCTCTTAGGCTGCATACCTCAGCTGCCAACCTCAACACGGAGGCATCTCCTCAGGACAAGCCACACGGTTAATCTCATGCAAGTAACTTTTGACATGTTCGGTCGAGACGTGAACTGCCGGAAGCCTAGGTGGTAGATCTGCAGATACACTTTGTGCACACATCATCGGTACCGACCGGAGGGCCAACCGTTGAGATGCGGAGGGAGACTCCTAGCGGCGGCTTTCAGGCTGGGAAGAAACATGATACACGGCATACGCTGCCACAGCCAAGGCACAGATCCGAATCCGAAAGCCGTGATGGCCCAAGGCGGGTTGAAGCAGTCTAATGTTTTGGAGTTGTGGTTAGGCGCGCCTGGGCAGGACGGCGATTGCCGTGCCGCGGTAGATCGGCACAGGGATACCCGTTGAGCGAAAGGGTTAACCTGGCCTGGCCACATGGCAGTGCGGTACGCCATCTTCAAGGCTTTTCAATTTTGTAATCTACTCGTCATTGTCATCGTGATCTTCACATTGGCAACGCGACTTCGACGTTTTGAGGAGCGAAGAGCGAGTGGTTCGGCATCGCAAGCGCAGACATCGCAGTTCCCCATCCCGCCAGCCGTTACGCCATGTCTTAGGGCCGATTGCGTGCTGTCCAAGCCAAGAGGACAGACCCCTATCATCGACACTGCGATTGTTCACACTCTCATCACAGCTTGCCAACGCTGGCGGAGCCTGTCGCTTATTCGCAGCACGGATTGCGACTGATCACGGTATCACAAACTTCCAGGACGCGTTACTCACATCCTACCTGGGGAGGGCTCATGTCTCCTCCCTGATTCGTAACAATGGCTTGCCAGCCAGGTAAGCAAGGTTGCAGATGCCGGCAAACTGCTTGCGTCGGGTAGAGACATCGAATTGCTGTCTTGAGCACAGTCGCACACCCGTGAATATAATGGAACACAACCGTTCGGATCTCAGCATCTCATATTTCCTTCCAAGCCGTATCTCAATCATCTCTCTTTGTATAGTCACTGTATCAAGGGAGTCTATCACCGCATTCTGTATCCAGACATTTTCTTGCTGTTCGGACGTCGTCGATATGGCCACCCAAGCTTATAGTACTTGCGCCCTTCCTGAAGGTCTTCGCTACTATCTTCTTCGCGGCAGCGTAATGGTCCCGCTGGTACCAGTAGACCAGCTTCCATTTCAACTACAAGGAATCCCACGCCAGTTGACTCATCGCCAGATCTCAGACGGAGCCTGGAAGCTTTGCTCAGAGACCGAGGAGATCCCTTCGACTCTCCTGATCCAAGCGCCTACATCCAGCAGCTTCTCGCCTCGCTCCACTACAACGACGCAGTCACGATACCTGGCACCAGACCATCATGTACGTGCGGAGCCGCAAACATTGCCCGTGAGCGGCACTCGCTCTCCTCGACTATCTCATACCCTCCCAGCGATCGTAAATACGGCAGAGCCACCTCGTCCAACCCCCACCGCTACTACCGACCGCCCCTCCTCACTCACCGACACCTTCGCCTCCATCTACCAAAAAGATGCACAACGTCTCGGATACCGCGTGCCCCACCCCTCTGGCATCGAGCCCGACCCATCCAAGAAAGAGTACTGCACCCACTGGATCAAGACCGGCGAATGCGACTGGACAGCCATCGGATGCAAGTTCAAGCACGAAATGCCCGGCATCGAGAAGCTGCGTGAACTAGGTTTCGTACGAGGTATACCGAAGTGGTGGAGAGAGAAGTCGGCGATCGGGCCCAGGCCGCCTACTTGGATGCAGCGAAGACTCGCGGCGAACGAGGACGCGGATCAGGATGGCGCGATGTTGGAGGCAAGAGTGTTTCCTGATCCTTCGACGTTTCGGACGAGGAGGAGTGAGGAGCGTGATCTGCTGGGGGATGAGGTGCAGCAGCCGCGTGGTATCTTCAAGAGGAACGAGTCTCCTGGGCAGACTACATCAGGACGATTGACGCCTCCGCCATTGCCAGTTCAGGAATCTGTTCGCCGTGCTAGCCAAGTATCAGATCTGCTCATCGATCTCGACGATAATCCTGCTCCTCCACCCAGCTCTGAGTCATCTCGCGCTTCGGAAGCCAGTTCTGGGTCCAGTGAGATGCAGATCCCGTCCAGTCGCCCTTCTGCCTCGCCACTATCATCTCCAAGCCTTGAGTGCAAGCCCTCGTCACCGATCGAGAGCAAGACGCCATACAAACCCGTTGTGAACAAGAAGCAAAACGAGAACTCGACCACCCGGCGCCACTCCCAACTCTCATGGGCCTCTGATACTGAAGACGACACCCCCATCCCTACCTCCACCAAGCCCGCTAATCTCACAACCAAACCCCCTCGCCCAACCCAACAGCGACGCAAACCCGCTCCTCGCGAGAACAACAGACGTCCCGCGACGAAGTCCACTTCCACGATCCCGACTCCGACCAAGCAATCCGGTCTCGCAGCCTCCAAATACGCCACTAATGATCACGCCGTAAACAACAGCACAAGCCACGCCAAGAACGCTACCCGTAAGATACGCGGGCCGCATCATGGTAAACATGTGGAAGATGTCGGCGTACCAGAGCGCTTACACGCGGAGATTGAGCAGTTGAGGAGGGAGGTGCATCAGAAAGAGAAAGAGAGGGTGAAGAAAGGTGGGGGTGCTGTGATGGCGGCACCTACAGCTGCTGGTAGACGGACAGCTGTGTGAGTAGTGAGTGGGAGAGAGGAAGAGGTGTGCGGCGGTGCTGTGTGACAATGTTCGGCATGAGGTGGCATGCCGTTGATAAATTGTACCAATCCCGAAAAAACTGGGGGTTTAGTTGTAGTATAGCTATATCGGACGGGTCTGTTGTATGAAAATATCTGTTTTTCCCACTTTCTTTGATATAGACTTGGGTGATCTTATTCTTTACACGAATTTAGGTTTATGATAAGGTCATGTGTTGACGATAGTTCTCGTTTCGAGGGGATCTGATTGGATGGGTACGTATGCAGTTCTACGACAACGTTTGTCTGGTGTGGCGTTAAGTGCATCATTCGAGACTTCACGTGCGTTTATCGCCGAAACGGGTCCGACTGAACCACCCTTGAGTAGTTCGTTGGTGCGATTAACTGTCGGCCACACCTGGACCGATAACCAAACCAGCAATTCTGGTTCCACAGGAATAATCGCGTATGCCACGGTCGCTCATACCCTCCTTCAACGCATTCTACTGCCCAGCACCTAACCATCCACACCTCTCTATTCCTCCCTCCTCACCCCTTCCTCTCCCCATCCCTACACCTCTTCACCCCCGCCCTCGCATTCGACAGCCCCTCCGCAAACCCCATCTTCTTCGCCAAACTTGCCGCTTCCTCATACTTCCTCTTCGCCTCCCCAATCTTGCCTTCCATCTCCAAGAACTCGCCGAGATTATGCGTCGCGACAGCACAGCCCATGTCGCATTCTTCGTTCCTTTCAGAACCCTTGATCTGGGCGGAGAGGGCGAGGGCCCGTTCTGCCCATTGCCGTGCTTGGTCTATGGCGAGGGAGCGCGGCGCGGAGTTTGTAACGGGGAAGGAGGTGGGGGCGGGGGACATGGTTATTGCGTTGGAGGAGGAAGTGGGCGGGGTTTGTTGCGCGAGGCAGGTGGATATGTTGTTCACTGGGGGGTGTTAGTGGAGGTGGGTAGGAGGGGAGGGATATGGGGACGTACTTAGGACGACGCTGTGGCAGGAGGTGGGTGGGCAGAGTTGGAGGGCTTTGACGAAGAGGGGGGCGGCGAGGTAGTGCGAGTCGAACTGTTCGTAGTGTGTTCCGAGAGCTGGTTGTGTTAGCATGGCATACGCGGTATCCAATTGTTCTTGCTGCCTACCTTCGAGTACACCACCCATCTCGTCGTTGGTGAGCCAGGGCCCCTCGCCGTTCTTGACACCCTCCTTCTCCCGCCGTTGTTGTTCCTTTAATGCGCTCTCAACAGCCTCGACCAGTCTCTTCTCTCCGTTCTCAGGCTCGTTCACATATCTCACGTCGTAGAGCTGGCCCAGCTTCAGATTGATCTGCACCATGTTCTTCTTCACCCTGCTCCTATTCCCATTCGTCCAGTGTCTATCCGAGAACTCGTCGACCCATTTCTGGCAATCATTGCGCATGATTTCCAGCACATCGATAGCCAAACTGTAGTATCCCGCATCCTCAAACAGGGCGGCGATGGTGTATTTGACGCCCATGATCTCGTCGCTAAAGGGATCCATGCCCATCTCGTCGGCGAGGGCGAGCGCCTGGCGGAAGTGTTTGTTGGCTTCGCGGATGTCGAGCCATTGGCCGCGGCTGTAGAAGAGGGCTCTGCGCAGCTTCTTTGCGACGGGTTCGGGAAAGTTGTGGTAGGGCTTGATGATGACGTTCTTGTAGTACCACGGTATGTACAAGACGCAGATGCCGGCGACGAGGGCAATGGAGCCAATCGCAAAGGGGAACAGCACGGGGCTCTTGTGGTATTGCTCCCGGAACTGCTCCCGCATCGTCGAGCCATAGCGCCGCCCCGGGTGCTGCTGTGCTGGCCGCCATGGCTTAGCGGGCAGCTGTGTGCATCGTGTCAGCGCGGTTTGCGCTTCGCAGCGTGCGATTGCGCTCGTTCGGGGCACGGCGCGGGGGGCCGTCCTGCTCAGCATGGCAAAAAGATGTGGGCGATGGCATCTGGAGTTGGTGGAGCGAGTGCATGACGGAACGAACTTTTAGTGCCCGTCGCGTGCGTTCCGCGTAGGGCTGAGTTCGTCATGACGTAGCCAATCACCAACGCGCCGCATCGCGTTGCTGTAGACCTCACAACAATGCACTGAACCTCTTTAAATATGTGTGGAAGGTATGCGCTGGCCTTGGTGAGTAGTTACAGTCACGTGAAATACAATGCGACAACTGACGGAGACACCAGAGGCCTTCGGAGGTCCGCCAGCAGCTCGAGCAGTCGCACATGCCAGTCGAAGAGGCACCCGACGACGACAGCAACGTGCGCCAGAGCTACAACTTCGCACCCGGCTATCATGGGCTTGTATACCGGGCAGACGGTCCCGAGACTGGAGGCCAGGAGGAAGGTGCGACGGAAGACACCAAGTACAAACTGCAGTCTATGCAATGGGGTAGGCTCGCATACTTACGACCTCGTACGTCACTGACAGCATGCGACAGGTCTCGTACCCTTCTGGACGAAGCGCAACCCCGACTACGGATCCAAGATGAAGACGATCAACTGCCGAGACGACTCGCTCTTCGAAGACCGCGGCATGTGGACGACCATGAAGAAGAAGAAGCGCTGCATCATCGTAGCACAGGGCTTCTATGAGTGGCTGAAGAAGAACGGGGGCAAGGAGAAGCTACCACACTTTACCAAGCGCAAGGACGGCAAGCTCATGTGCTTCGCTGGGCTATGGGACTGTGTGCAGTTCGAGGACTCGAGCGAGAAGCTCTACACCTACACCGTCATCACTACCGACTCCAACAAGCAGCTCAGCTTCCTACACGACCGCATGCCCGTCATCTTCGATAACGGCTCAGATGCCATCCGTACCTGGCTCGACCCGACGCGCACAGAGTGGAGCACAGAACTGCAGTCGCTGTTGAAACCATACGAGGGCGAGTTGGAGTGCTACCCGGTTAGCAAAGACGTAGGCAAAGTTGGCAACAACTCGCCGTCTTTTCTCGTGCCAATCAACAGCGCAGCCAACAAGAACAACATTGCTAATTTCTTCGGTAACCAACGAAAAGCTGCCGAGACCAAAGCGGAAGAGCAATCTGTCGGCAAAGCACAGCATGATCTGGACGCCTCGTCAGACAAGAAAGGTCAGATAAAAGTCGAGCACGACGCTGATGAGACGCGTGACACAACCGACCGCGTGGAGGGTACCGAAGATAACGCGCCATTGCCCATCCCAGCGACGTCGCCAAAAGGCATCAAACGAGAGCACGACGACGCGACTGATGGTACCACAGAGTCTGAGCCACAGCACAAGCGCAACAAACCCACCGTGTCTGTCTCGCCCGCCAAAAGCCCTGCGAAGAAGTCAACACCCGCGAAGAAGCAAGGGACCAGAAGCGCCACCAGTAACGGCAGTGCAGCAAAGACATCCAAGGCGGATGGTTCGCGGAAGATCACATCTTTTTTCGGCAACAAGTGAGCGCAAGTTTCCGAACACCATCCAGAGCATCAGGCGGTTTGGCGGTGAAGAATGAGGTCCGTTTAGGCTTGCTGCCTTGTGCGCTATACCGTCCGACCTATAGTCCGGGGGCAAACAGCAGCGCAGATACACGTGTGCGCGGAGATGCGGTCGTGGAGATGTACATGGTGGAGGATATGAGAGGAAAGCCCTTGCGGAGTGAGCATGTCCGCGGTCGCAGATGGGCGCAGACATAGAAGTACCGTCTTTGCCCCGCGCTAGTAGTGGCGGGGATGGGCGCGAGGGGCCATCTAGCGGCCGTCGAAACCTCCAAAACACCACCAATCCTGCCTGTTGGAGCTCTCGACGCTCTGCGCAACCCATCCGGAGCGCGTTCCTCCAATGCTTATCCCTGCATGGCCCGAAGATGCGGCGACTTGACTCAATCTACTAAACGCCCTCTTGGCTTTATCCTGCTTGCATCTCGTGATCAAATATCCGCTGTCGTCCGAACTAAACACCAGTACCCTAACCATTGCCTTCCGCTCGCTTTCGTACTTTCGTATCCAGAAAGCCCTTGTCTTTGGCAATCTCCCGCTCACTAGCATTAATGCCAAGACTTGTCGCTTCCGCGTTCAACCCTAGCCGTTCGCGTTCCTGACACGATGAACTCCAACATGGCGTCGTTGATGGACCTTGTGTCCCAAAACCAGCCCAAATTCCAAACACACCAAGCCCTTGTTCTTGTTGGACTCCAAAACGACTTTGTGACATCAGAAGGACGGCTGCCGGTTGACACCCAGACGGGCTTTCTGGAGCGCATCCAGACTTTGATTCCGAAATTCAGGGAGCTCAGCGGCAATGTCATTTGGGTCCAGACGCTGTACGAAGCCGATCGCATCGCGACCGGTGCCGACACGGGTGCAGGAGACACGCTTGTGGTAGAAGGGCTGCTCGACGGCGAGGAAAACAACAATGAAGCTGAGGAAGAGTTAGCCAAGGAAGCAGCGTCACTCCCAGCGCCATCCAGATCCTCAAAACACAAGGAACGCGCGCTAGCCCTGCTGAAACGCGTGTCTGCACGACGAAAGACGCTGCCAAAGGAAGTCGCAAAAGCCAAGGCCGAAGAAGACGAAGAGCTGTTCCTGTTGAAGAGCGAGAAGAGAACGCCAGCATGCGTGCCTGACACGCGTGGCGCTGAATTTGCAGATGCTATCGCGAAGCAGATCGAGCTACCTGCAGACGTTGTGATACAAACGACCAACTACTCCGCCTTCCAGGGCACCGACATGCTCATAACACTGCGCGCAAGACTCATCACCGAACTCTTCATCTGCGGATGCATTACTAATGTTTCTGTGCTGGCGACTGTTATCGATGCAGCAAGGCATGGTGTCAAGATTCATGTTATAGAAGACTGCTTGGGCTTCCGCAGGGAAAATCGACATGAATTGGCGCTGAAGCGCATGGAAGATTTCTTCAGCACGTATTTGGTCAATAGTGAGGAGATACTCAAGGAGGATACGACGATCATTGCGACAAAGACTGCAGCGCCTACGGATACGAAGAGCGAGCAGACTATGGAGGAGCGCATGGCCAAATTGTCTCTCGCAAGGGACATTATAGAGAAGAGGGCTGCAGGTGCCGCAGAAGATAAGACAGAAGGAGACAAGCCTGAGCTTGTGAAGTCAAAGGTTCGGATGAGGAAGAATAGGAAGAGCAAGAAGAAGGCGAAAGATAGAGAAGCATCGAAGGAAGACGGTGAAGAGGCGAATGGCGAGCCGAGCACGTCTGCGAACCAGGTTACAAAGGACCCATCTCCGCCAATCACAACGGCACCGACAGTCATACCACAGTCCGCATCGACTGAGCCTCAACGAATGTCCAAGATTGCGAAAGCCGGAAGTGTGGCAGATCTGCGGCAGAAGGACATCAAGCAGCACATGCTGAAGAATGCTAGCTCGGTACCTGCACTGTCCGCGAAAGCTGGTGATGAGAAGGAGAAGAACAGGTTGACTGAACTCTCGGATCGCGTGCGCATGTCACTCACTAGGGCACCAAAGTCTGAGTCGGGGTCTGAGTCAAAGAGAGGGTCCATCAGTTCTGCAAAGCCTGCCCCGACCACCCCGAAGCAAGACGACAAGGAAATCAAGCTACCGATTGTAGAAGCTGCACAGTCAGAACAGCCTCTTGTGAGCACGCCAGAAGCCGATCCGCCATCGACAACCTCGACACCTGCGAAAGCCGCAACGATGGGCAAGCCCCCCAAGCTGCAGTCACTCGCAACGTTCCCCGTCCTAGGACCTGGCGACCACATAGCAGAAGGCGACTCACGCATCATCCACGACTTCTTCCCCGCCGACTTCTTCCACCCAACCGAACCTTCTCAACCACTGAAAGACATCATCTTCACCCATCTCTACAACGAGGTACGATGGCAAAAGATGCTCCACCAACAAGGCGAAGTACCGCGTCTAGTATGCTGCCAAGGCGCCTTTGGCGACGACGGCTCCATGCCCGTATACCGGCACCCATCCGACCAAACCCTGCCCCTACTGCGCTTCTCCCCCAAAGTCCACATCATACGAAAGCGCGCCGAGGCGCTCGTCGGCCACCCACTCAACCACGTCCTCATCCAACTCTACCGCTCCGGCAACGACTTCATCTCCGAGCACTCTGACAAAACACTCGACATCGCAAAGCACTCCTCCATCGTCAACATAAGCTTCGGATGCCAACGCACAATGCGTCTCCGCACCAAGAAAACCCCGTCACAGTCAAAAGATGCAGACGACACAGACGGTGCCGCTACAGACCGCTCAACCCAACGCGTCCACCTCCCCCATAACTCCCTATTCATCCTCGGGCTGCTCTCAAACGCAAAATGGCTCCACGGCATCCAGCCCGACAAGCGCCTCCCCGCCGAACGCAGCGAAAAGGAAAATGCGTATGGAGGTATCCGCATCAGCCTCACCTTCCGCCACATAGCCACGTACCTCGATTGCCGCAGCACAATCATATGGGGCCAAGGCGCCACATCGAAAACCCAACGCGACGCCGCAGACATCATCGTCAACGACGCGGCAGAGTCTAAACGCCTCATCACGGCCTTCAGCCGCGAAAACCAACTTGGCGAGTTTGACTGGGAAAGTTGGTATGCCGACGGCTTCGACGTGTTACACTTGAACGACCCCCCTCCCACCTCCACCTCCACCTCCACACCTTTACTATTCCTCTCCAACAACCAAGTGGAGAACGAACAAGTCCTTATCTTTCTCTCGGAATCTAAAGTGCCCTACACGGTGATTGAACCACCGGATCTGGATCTGGATAAGGCGTTTGAGAAAGATAGACAGATTATGTTCCGTGATACGGATGTTCAGCATGCGGAGGTGCAGGGTGCGATGGGTGTGTTGGTGTATTTGGAGAGGTGGTATCCGTGCGATAAAGGGCATAGTGCGAATTTGGTGGGCGCGAATGCGTTTCCTGTCGTACTTTTAGCGGAGGAGGTTTTGGGGGTTTGGCGGATGAGGTGGAGGGGTGGGGGAGAGGGGGATGGGGGTGGTGGTGGTGGGAGGGGAATAGAAGGGGGTACTACTTCCCCCCCTCCTCCTCCCCCTCCTCTTACCTCTACCACTCCTCCCACCTCCTCTCCCTCCACCCTACCAACCCTCCTCGCACACCTCGAACTCACCTTCGAGCGCAACGGCGGCCCTTTTATCGCAGGAAGCAGATTCAGCATAGCAGATGCGTTCCTCTGGCCTATACTGCATATGTTGATACAACAGTGGCATGGTTGGGACGAGGCACGGTTTGCGAAATTGGGGGACTGGTATCGGGGGTGTTGGAAGAGGAAGGCGTGTGTTAAAAAGGTGGTGGGGGAGTTGGCTGTGCCGAAGACGGGGAAGGGGGAGAAGGGTTTGGGGGAGGAGGGGGGAGAGAAAGGGAAGGGGAAGGAGGGGGTTTAGGTGTAGGTATGGGTGTGGGTATAGTGGGAGGGGGGAGTTGAGGGGGAAGTTGAGGGGCAGTTGGATGGGAGGTGGAGGTGTTTGTTTGAGATAACTGGAATTTGGATCTTCCATTAATTACAGAGGTTTGGGGTTCGTGTGCTACTTCTCTATAAACAGTAAACATGATAAGAGGGATATGAAACGACTTGGGGACACCGTTTGATCAATCATGAAGAGAGAAAATGTTGACATTAAACCCGTATTTGAGGCACATCTATTCTCCGCCACCCGTGGCAGAAAAGAAGCCAGAGAAGATCATAAGCCTTACTCTCTGTGTCTATGTAGGGAGTAGGCGTCGTACTGGTCTCGCAGACCAGATTGTATGAGTATATACACTATACACCAACACCAACAACCCCTCCTTCCTTTCTTCCTTCCCCGGAAGGCTCGCGTCGCTCGCTTCTATCTCAACGTCTATTAAAGAGCCTAGCCTAAGAGCCTGTTTAGTAATTGTCGTACAAATTTTAATATAAAGAAAATATAATTAGACTCTAAAACGTAATTTATTAGCATTCTACTACCTTTATATTTCTTTATATAATAATTAAGAAATAGGTTTATAAAATAAACATTCTACTACTATAGCTTAATAGAATATTTAGCGCATTTTACTACTATAGTATAATAAAATATCTAGTATATTCTACTATTACAATATTTATAGTATACGTAAAGTATTCTACTACTATAGTATAATAAAATATCTAGTATATTCTACTACTATAGTATAATAAAATATCTAGTGTATTCTACTACTATAGTATTTATAGTATACGCAAAGTATTCTACTACTATAGTATAATAAGAGTATTCTACTACTACTTACCTATTCTAAGTTTATAAGTATTCTACTACTACTTACTTACTTTAAGTTTATAAGTATTCTACTACTATAGTATAATAAAAGTATTCTACTACTACTTACTTATTCTAAGTTTATAAGTATTTTACTACTACTTATCTACTCTAAGTTTATAAGTATTTTACTACTATAGTATAATAAAAGTATTCTACTACTACTTATAAGCCTAGGCCTTCTTATATTCTACTACTACTTACCTATTCTAAGTTTATAAGTATTCTACTACTACTTACTTACTTTAAGTTTATAAGCATTCTACTACTACTTATAAGCTTAGGCCTTTTTATATTCTACTACTACTTACCTATTTTAAGTTTATAAGTATTCTACTACTACTTATAAGCTCTTAAGGCCTTTATATATTATACTACTATAAACTTATTATAAGTAAAAAAAAAGATAGTAATAGGTAAGACTTAAACTTAAATATAAAAAAAATAGTAACTTTATATATAAGAAATTACCTACTTAGTAGTTAAGTAGGTATCTTAGTTAAGAGCTAGAGGTTACTAAACTAGCAAAGAACTAATATACTAAATAGTAGTACTATATTAGACTATTATTAATAGAGAATAATTAGATTTAAAGCTCTATATAGTATATAAGTATAAGAGAGCTAGTAGAAATATAAAGTTATAATAAGCAGAGACTCTATATTAGTAGCTATAACGCTAGCTTTACTAATATAGTAATATAGTACGTAGGTATAGAAGGTAGGTAATTAATAGAAGGTAAGAAGTAATAAGTAATAAGTAATAAGTAATAAACATACCTTTTTTAAGACTATAATCTTACTTATAGCTATTAAAACTTTAGCTTATAGTAATTCTTTATTATATAACACTCTTTATATTAATAATAATAATAGTAGTAACTACTTTAAAATATCTACTTCTAACTTTCTTCTATTTAGTCTTCTATTTAGCGCTTTACGCGCTATAATCTTAGTACTACTACTATAATTTATTATATAGTAGTAATAGTAGTAATAGTAATAGAATAAGCTTTACTAGAGTAAGTTAAGGTCTAGCATAGTTTAAGAGCGTAGGTAAGTATAGCACTACTATTATTAAAGTTAGTAACTATATACTAATAGTAATATAGCCTACTTTAGAACTTTACTTAGTGTACTTAGCGTATAGTAGCTATACTACTATTAATAATTACGCCTACGCCTACGCCTATACCTACGCCTATACTTATTATTTCTACTTCTACCTCTTCTACGCCTTTAGCGTATAATAATAATAATAATAATAATAATAAGAAGATAGAAGTCGCGCTAAGCTAGGTAGTAATTCTACTTACTTTTATAGGTAATCTTACGTAGTAGTAGTAAGAGTATAGTAGTAAGAGTTAGGTAAGTAGATAGGTAATAATAGATATAGAATAGCTTACTCTCTTCTCTTCTCTATAAGATATAAGTAAGTAGTATCTATATAGTACTACTACTATAACGTATAGATATTTACTAGCTTTAAGGCGTTTAGCTTTTATATTTTATTCTAGCTATTTAGAGTACTACTTAGAGAAATAACCTAGGTATTAAGTTAGAGCAGCGTTATAGATTAGAGTTTAAATACTAACTATAGTAAAAGAGTAGAGTTTAGTTAGTTAGAATTAAAGTTCTTACTATATACTTCTTTCTATATACACTATTCTATACTCTTACTACTCTTTAAACTTCTACTAGTAATTATTAATAGATAAGCTACTAGCTATATTCTAGAAAGAGAAATATAAGGCTTGTAGTCTTCTACTTCTTACTAATAGTAAAGAATTAGAGAAGCTAAATAACTAACTTAGAGTCTTTAGTAGAAGAGTTAGGTAAAAGAGGTATAGTGTTAGGCTTCTCTACTTCTTACTAATAGAAAAGAATTAGATAAGCTAGGCTCTTTAGGCTAGCTTTTAATAAAGTATTAAATATAGCTTTAACTTTAATAAGAGCTATAGACTAACTAAAGTGTAATAGTATAGAAACTACTAGTCTAAATATCTAGCTACTTTAGTGCGTAGTAGATATTACTAGTAGTAATCTTTAAGTACTAAGAGCTATTATAGCTAATAAAGAAGCTAGTAACGTATTTAAAGTAGTATACCTTTATAGATATATAGTGCTTAAAGACTACTATCTAGAAGTTACGTTCTTAGTATAGGTTTATAGAAGTATAAAGTACTTCTATAGTAGCTAAAGTAGTAGTAGTTCTAGAGGTAAGCCTAAGTTAAAACTATTAGTATTAGTATAGAGTTATAGAAGTATAAGGCACTCTATAGTAGCTAAAGTAGTAGTAGCTAAAGTAGTAGTAGTTCTAAGAGTAAGCCTAAGTTAACTTATTACTAGCTTCTTAAAAGCTTTAATACTATTATTAGTAATTATCTTATAGAAGCGTAAGACACCTTTATAGTAGTTCTAGAGGTAAGCCTAAGTTAACTTATTACTAGCTTCTTAAAGGCTTTAATACTATTATTAGTAATTATCTTATAGATTAATAATAGTACTAATAATACTCTTACTAGAGAAGGTAGTAATAATAGAGTACTTGCCTAATTTAGTAGTAGTGCCTTAGTATACTACGTTTCTTACAGCTCTCTTACTAAGAATATAGTATTTAGTATTAGTAATCTTAACTAGAGAGTAGTTAATTATAGAATATATAGTCTCTATAAAGATATATATATTAAAGTTAAGTAGTATAGACTTAAAAGAGGCCTAGAGGCTTATAGCTAGCGTACTTAATAATAGCTTTATATAGTCTATAGTTATTTACAGAACACTAGTTATAGTAGATATATATAGTAAAGTTAATAATTATAAGAGAGTTAGTAATAAAGAGAAGATAGTTAATAATAGCTTTAGTAGCGCAGCGTATAAGCTTAAGAGGCTTAGAAGCTTATAGCTAGTATTATTAATAATAATAATTATAAGAAAGTTAGTAATAAAGAGAAGATAGTTAATAATAGCTTTAGCAGCGCAGCGTATAGGCTTAAAAGACCTAGAGGCTTATAGCTAGCGTTATTAATAATAATAATTATCTAGAAGTTATGTTCTTAGTATAGAAATATAGAAGTAAAAAGTACCTTAGTAGTAGTAGTTCTAGAGGTAAGCTAGAGTTAAGACTATCTAAGAGCCTATAAAGTAGAAAGCGCAGTAAACTTAATAATATAACTTTTAATAACTCTACTAATACTAGTTATAGGTAGAAGCAGAATAATTAAGAATATAAGTATAGCTAGTTAAACCTTCTTCTTCTATATAAAACTATTAACCTAGATATAGAATCTAAGCTTTAAGTACTATATATTATTATTATAGTCTAAATACTATTAGTATATAATAATAGAGATATAAACGTATAGAACTTATATCTAGCTAGCTAAAAGAAAGTAAAGTAATAGTAGAGATCTTAAGGCTAAAAATCTTAACTTAAAGATTCTTATAGGTATAAGTCTTTATAGCCTTCTTCTTCTAGTTACTACTAATAATCTTAGTTTTAAAGGTCTTCTAGTTCTATAGACTAGTATTAAGAAATTTAAAAGTTTTCTAGTTCTATAAACTAGTGTTAAGAAATTTAAAGATCTTCTAGTTCTATAAACTAGTATTAAGAGATTTAAAAGTCTTAACTAGCGTAGAAGTAGGCTTTATTAAAGTACTAGAAGCTAATAATACTACTAGACTAGTTCTATAAACTAGTGTTAAGAAATTTAAAGGTCTTAACTAGCGTAGAAGTAGGCTTTATTAGAGTACTAGAAGCTAATAATACTACTAGACTAAGCTAGATAATAGTTTCTTATCTAAAATCTCTAATTTTATACTTTTTTTCTTATAAGATCTTTCTTCTTTAAATGCTCTATAAATAATCTATACTCTACTAGAGTACTAAGTAGCTTCTTTATCTAGAGAGAAGTAGTACTAAAAGCTTAAAACTAATATTAAGATAACTTTAGAGAGTAGAAAGATAGTATAGTAGAGATACTAGTATAGTAGAGAAGGTATAGATAGTTATAAAGTTAAACGTATAAAGTTACTATAAGATCTTAAGTAGCTACGTAGAAGAATCTTTATTATAAAATAATTAGGCTTTATACTACACTAGCTTATAGCTAGAGGCGCACTAGTCTTACTAACTTATCTTACTACTATGTAGATAACTACGTTCTTCTATACTATATAGATTATTTTCTTTTATATTATTATAGGTATTATTATAAAAAGAAACTATAGTAGATAATAGAAATAGTAATTAAAATAATAATTATAGTATTTAACTTAGTGCTTCTATTATTATAATTATTAGAAATTACTTCTTTAATAAGAGTAGAATTTACTTATATATTAAAGAAGTATATTAGTCTACTAGCTAGGCTTCTCTAGAAGCTCTTCTAAGAGGCTCTATAAAGCTATTAGAGTAATAGATAGAAGTATAATAGACTACTATCTTAGAGCTTAAGAGCGCTATTCTTCTCTCTATCTTTAGTTTCTAGTATCTACCTACTACTATATAAATAGTTAGACTAATAAATAACTTAAGCGTTACTAGTAAGACGTTAAGAAAGGTAGGCTAGTACTTATCTTATAGTTTAAGTAGGCTAATAAAGTAAGTTTATCTTTACTAGTTTCTAAGTTAGCGCTAGCTTATCTTATAGAGGCGTAAAAGTACTTATTAGTAATAGTCTAGAGCTTATAGTTAGGTGTAGATAGTAAGGCTTTATTTATAGATAAGTTAGAGGCGTTACTAGTAGAATATTGCTAGCGCTGTTCTCTATCTTTAGTTTCTAGTACCTATCTACTACTATATTAATAGTTAGACTAATAAATAACTTAAGCGTTATTAGTAAGATATTAAAAAGAGTAGTAATAATAGTATTCTATAGTTAGAGAGCGCTATTATTATTTATAGTAGTAGTAGAGTCTTAAATTTATTACGCAGAATAGTGTACTACTATTACTCTTTCTAGAGTTACTACTAAACTAGAATAAATACTAGTACTAGTATAAGATAAACTACTATTAAGGTGTCTAGGTAGATTACTTTATAGTAAGGTATTAAAGTTATTAGTATTCTTACTAACTAGTTAGAGAAGAGAAAGTAGTTTAGTAGAAAACGTCTTTATATTACTATAGACACTAGAAAGCTAAGAATTATAACGTAGAGAGCTATATAGGCCTAAGTTCTTATAGATATTATCTTATTACTATAGTCTCTAAAGCTGTTAAGCTCTAAAGTACTTTAATTAAGCTAGAAAGTAGTATTATTGCGCTAGCGCTATAGATTAGTATAGACCTAGAAGCTGTTAAGCTCTAAGTACTCTAATTAAGCTAGAAAGTAGTGTTATTACGCTAGCGCTATACATTAGTAAAGTTATTAGGTTTATAAGCTATTTCTTAAGTTACTTATACTAGTTCTTAAGATTACTATATTAGTTATATTTATAGTTAGATTATAACTAGTAAGGTTATTATTAGACTTTATAAGTAATTTCTTAAGTTACTTATACTATGTCTTAAGATTACTATATTAGTTATATTTATAGTTAAGTAATAACTATTAAAGTTTATATTATTTACGTTTAGTTCTATTACGTTCTAAATACATAATTATAAATAGTAGTTCTAGCTTTTAAGAATAGTAATATAGGTCTTCTTAGCTAGAAGACGCGTAATTATAGGTAGTAGTTCTAGCTTTTAAGAATAGTAATATAGGTCTTCTTAGCTAAGAAACGCGTAATTATAGGTAGTAGTTCTAGCTTTTAAAAGTAGTAATGTAAGTTATCTTCTCTATTAGAGTATAATTAGTGTTAGACTAAGAGAGGTATATTAGTAAGAAGTAGAGTTAAACAGGCTATAGTAGGTAATTATCTAATAGAGTTTCTAACGCTAGTATTACTAGGCTAGGTTAGGCTATAGTAGGTAGCAGTAGAATATATACGCTATAGTAAGTAATAGAAAGTCTCTATATTACGCAGCGCTAGACTAATATAAGGTTTAGCTTATAGTAGTAGAATAAATCTATAATAGTTTATAGGCAAGAGTAGTTAGCGTTATAGTAGTAGAATATAAGAAAGCTATAGTAGTAAAATATAAAAAAGCTATAGTAGTAGAATATAAGAAAGCTATAGTAGTAGAATAGTTACTACTCTTTATAATATAATAACCTTAATAACCTAGAGAAGTTACTATAAATAAGAAGAAAGTTCTTTCTTATTTTCTTATTATGTATTCTACTACTATTAGTCTTTTATAAGTTATTACTTATATTCTACTACTAGCGTGTTTAAACTATTTCTTATATTCTACTACTATTAGTCTCTTATAAACTATTGCTTATATTCTACTACTAGCGTATTTAAACTATTTCTTATATTCTACTACTATTAGCTTCTTATAAACTATTACTTATATTCTACTACTAGCGTTTTAAAATTACTTCTTATATTCTACTACTATCTACCTCTTCTAAGTTATTACTTATATTCTACTACTAACCTAAAGTTCTATCTATTACATTCTATTACTAACCTAAACTTCTACCTATTATATTCTACTACTAACCTAAACTTCTACCTATTATATTCTATTACTAACCTAAACTTCTACCTATTATATTCTACTACTAATCTAAAGTTCTACCTCTTGCGTAGTATATTAGTTATTTAGGTATCTTTACTTAACTAGCAAGATAGAATAAAACTACGTAGTTATAACTTAAAGAATAAAGTAGTTAGTAAGATAATAGTATTCTTTATTAGCCTAGTAAAGTATAAAGTTTAATAATAGATACCTCTAGGTTATAAACTTTCTAGAACATAAGAATAAATTCTAGCGCTTTTCTCTACTAATACTATAAGCTATATAAAAGATACTTCTAGTTCTAAATAGTAGCTAAAGAGTAGTACTAAGTAGAGATCTAGAGAATAATTATTAGTTAGACGTATTTTCTCTTATAGCGCTTATTTATATTTAGTATAAAGTAAAGTACTAAGTAACTAATAAAAGTAGATAGAGTTAAACTACTATACTTATAGAAGAAGAGCTAGGTAACTACTTCTACCTATTAAAGATAACTATTACTTAAACCTAAAGTTAATATAAGTAGGCTAGTATAACTAAAGTAAATAGACTAGTAAAAAATACTTAAAAAAGTATATATAAAAGACAAGACAGGTAATTAAGAGTATTAGATATAAGTTAACTAAGTATAAGTCTTATAGAGTCTATTAGCTAGTTATAAGTACTAACTTATAACTTTCTTAAAAGATAATTAGTAGACTTAGTGTTATAGTTATATATTATAAGATAATATATAGATAACGTAGAGTGTCTATATTTCTCTCTTTCTACTAAGTATATAGCTTATTAAGTAGAGGCTTAAGGTTAGCTCTAAGAAGGCTTAAGATTAGATAAAGTATAATAGAAAGTAGCCTATTTAAGACGTATAAGGTAAAGACACTTAAATACTAATAAGATTATAGTAGATAGCTAGTCTTCTATAACTTTATAAGCGTCTAAGAGTTTAGCTTATAAGACTCTACTACTAGTAGTATAAAAGCTAGTACCTTTTATAAACTTAATAGTTAAGGTAGACTATATCTACTAAAGTAAGTACTAATAGGCAGAGCTCTAAAGAAAGATAGTAAAGAGTAGATTTACTCTATATTAGATTAAAAACTTTATAAAAAATAGTAGTAGTTACTATTACTATTACTAGTATAGAGGTATAAAGGTAAAAGAGAAAGAGTAGTAGAGAGATAGAGTAGAGAAAAGAAAGGCCTTACTTATATATTACTACTATAGCTAGCGTTAATAGTAGCCTTAGTAGTAAGTAGTAAAGATAAGAGTAGTAAAGATAAGAGATATATAATAAACGTAGTAGAGGTATTACTATATTAGAAGGTATACTATATAATAAGATAGTAGTAGAATATAAGAAGATAGTAGAAAGTAAAAGTAGTAGAATATAGAAAGTAACTATAAGACGCTAGTAGTAGAATACAAGAAGAAAGTAAATACTTTAAGTATAATATATACAAACTCTAGCGCTATAGTTTAGTTAGATATAAGAAACTATTATTACTATACTCTATAGACATACCTATATAGAAGTTACTACTACTAGATACTACTATAAGTAAGAGAGAAGAGTATTAACGTATATTAATTAATACAGACGCTTATAAATAAGACTATAATATCTATCTTAGTATTATTTAGAAGTAAAAGTAGTATTTATAAAGAACTATGCGCAAGCCTTAGCACTATTATTATTATACTTATTATTACTACCTTAGCCTTTTACTCTTTAAAAACTCTATACTACTATAGACTTACTATATATTATATACTTTTAAATACCTATAATACTTATAAGATATACTTTATACCTCTATACCTATATAATTTATTTTTTAGTATACCTAAGACTAGGCTTAAGTTCTTCTCTACTCTAGTAGAATAAGCTAGTAATAATATAGTTTAGGTATAAAATCTAAGAAATAGATTATTTCTATATAAGAAGTACTAGAGACTTCTACTAGCGTATATTATAAGATAGTACGTATTAATATTATACTTACCTAAAGATAGTTATACTAATACCTTATAGAGTTCTACTAGTATTAGTCTACCTAGCTAGGTTTTCTATAATAACTAGTCTAAGAATAATAACTTACGCAGCACTAGTACTATCTACAGTATCTATCTTAGGCGTAGTATATCTACTAGTATAGTTAGAATATAATAATAATAATAAAGAGAGAAAGAGAAAAGAACCTATCTAGTTTAAGAACTTAGATAGAAACCTTAAAATAGAAGAAATAATAAGTGTTTCTAATAATAATAATAATAATAGGCCTACGCTTACTTTAATAATAATAACACTAGTTAGAGGTAATTTCTAAGTACTAGTAAGTAAGAATAATTTCTTAGTAGGTAATTCTACAGTATTACTTAAAGTCTAAGGTCTACTACTTCTAGAAGACCTTAGATCTTATTCTAGTAGCTAGTAAGTAAGTTTAATCTATATTATAGTAACTACTAATACGTTTAGTATAGTCTTTAACTTTACTACTATTATTACTAGTAGTTTTATAAGCTACTAGTGCCTACTTACCTAAGACTTTATAGAGTTTAAGAAGTAGTTAGTAGTATCTATTTCTAATATATTACGCTTTGTCTAGAATACTTCTATAACTCTAGTATAAAAGTCTACTAGTATCTATATTCTATATTAGTAGATTAGAAAGTAGTAGTATAAAGATAGCTAAGCCTTCGCTAACTATAATAGAAAGTAAGACTAGACTTAGTTTAACTATATTATAAGAATTATAGAAACTAGTCTTAGTAAAATCTTAATAGGTAAGATAGCGTATTTCTACTACCTAAGTAAAGGCGTTAACTACTATTGCTATAAGCTAGATATTAAGAGTATTACTATTAGTAACCTTATTATAATCTCTAGTAGTATATACGCGTACTATTAGTATTATAGAAAAGCTTATATTTATATAGCTTCTTCTATAAAGAATTAAGTAAAAAGAAAGATAACTACTTTTATATTATAAAAGCTATAGATAATATATAGAACTAAGCTCTCTTATTAACTAGTACGTTAAAGAGCCTATCTCGCTAATTTATCTATTAGCACCTAGTACACGCTATACTCTTTATTATTATACTATTAACTCTCTATAGATACTATATCTCTAATACTATTATAGAGGCTTAGAGAGATAACTATCTTTTAAGTTAGTATTCTATTTAATATAGAGTAGATTATACGTCTTTCTTAAAGCTTTTTAGTTATTTATTCTACTACTATAATCTTCTAGGTCTAGTACCTTATTAGTTACGTAGACGTAGAATATTCTAGCTAGAGGTACCTAAAAAGCGCTAATAAAAGCTCTATTACTAGTTACTACGCTTACTAGTCTAGAGAAGAGGTATAAAGTACGTAGAGTAATAGACAAAATAATAATAATAATAACTTCTAGTAGCTCTGCTAGCTTAATATAAAAGAAATATAAACTACTATAAGTACTAAAACCTTAGTGTATATTAACTAGATAGTATTAGACTAAGTGTAATAGGCTAAGTAAACTTAATATATATATACTACTTTATACAAAGTTCTATCTACGCGTAATTATATAGAGTTACACTAAAAGAAGAGGTACTTATCTTAGTAATAATATACTTATTATCTAGCTATATCTCTATAACTATATAAGTATAGTACTTTAACTTATTATACTTATCTCTCTATATTTACCTAGATATACACTTATAAGCTATAGCGTCTTTAGACTATAATATACTATCTCTAGCTTCTACTTACGCGCCTTTACGCTAGTACGTAGGTATACCTAAGTAGTATATAGATAAGATTATTAACTTTAGCTCTTCTATCTTGCAAGAAATAAAAAAGTAATCTACTAGATTCTTCTCTAATAAGAAGATTAATACTAAAGATAAGAGAAAGAATAAGTAATCTAGTAAAACTAATAGTTAGAGTAAGAGTAAAGCTAGAGATAATAACACTACGCTATCTTAAGTACTAAGAGAAAAGCCTTTATTAATAGAAAAGCTTAGAGTAAGTATAGTAATTAGTATAAACTTATAACTACTAACTATAATACTACTAATAAGTATATAGCTATAAATAACAACGTATTAGATAATAGGCTCTTACCTAAGCTATCTAATAAAGAGAACGTACTAGATAACTATATTAATAACTCTAACGTAACTAAGAATAAGCTAGAAGTTAAGCTAGAGAATAAGTAGAAAGATAAGCTAGATATTAAGCTAGAGAATAAGTAGAAAGATAAGCTAGATATTAAGCTAGAGAATAAGCTACCTAAATATCTTTATTACAGTAACTTTCTTATACTAATCTATTTTAGAATACGCTCTACATAAACCTCTATATCTATAGTATCTACCTCTACTACTATAACTTAAGGTAACTTATTAATACTATATAGTTACTTATTATCTATAGCTTCTACGTCTACTACGTCTATATATAGTTTCTAGTTTATACCTATATATAAAAATATAGCGCTTATAATTTTCTACTAGCTATAGTATATACCTATATTAATCTAATCTACTATCTTCTTCTAGTGTAATAAGCTATTACTTTATAGAACTACTACACTATTATATAACTTTAGTAGTAGTAGAGAATTATAGGTAATATAAGACACGCAAGACACTATAATATAGATAATATAGGTAATATAAGCCTTTAAGAGTTAAGCTTTAGTAAAATAAGTATAAATAGAGAATATAATTAATATTATAATTAAGATACACTATAACACTAGACTTAATAATAATAATACTAAGATTACTGCGTAGGTAGCAAAGAAGTTAGCTTTTATATATATATTTAAGCTAACTTAGATTTGCGCAAAGATATAAGAAATTAAGTAATATATATATATATAAGTAGAGCTTTTAAATAGTAATAGTAGTGTTTTCTTAGTACTAGATAGCACACGCCTTAACTTTATAGAAAAATAGTAAGACTAGGCACCTTCTTATTATAGAACTATTAGTACCTAGTAGAAGAAAAACTTTTACTCTTAAGAGTAAATTAACCTAATTAGAGATATCTATAACTATGTTACTACTATAGAAGACTACGTTAAGACCTACTATAGTAAAGGCTAGAAAAGAAGAGTAGATTCTTTAGCTACTTAAGAAGTAAATAATATAAATAATAATAATATAAGTACTAATAAGTAAGTAAAGAATAATACTAGTAATAATAGTAATAGAGTATTCTAAAACTAAAACTCTTAGTTATACCTAATCTATATAGATATAAGTTCTTCTAAGAAGACTATAAGCTACTAGAATAAGACATAATTAGTAGCGCTAGGCCTAAAATATACACTAGAGTTGCTTAAAGTTATTAGTAACGCTATTTATACCTATAATTCTGTATAGCACTATTAGTAGGTAACTAAGCGCCTAGTAGCGTACTATAATAATAAGAGCCTATAGAAACTATATAAACTAGAGTAATTCTTCTTCTACTATAAGAGAGCTTTTAAATACGCTACCTATAATAAAGCTAACGCTTTAGTTATTATAGTAATCTCTATACTAGAGCTTACTAGGTAGATTAATTATATAGATAACGTTAAATAATATATACTAGTATAATACTTTATTTATATACTATATTATTGCGCTAATAGTAGTATAAAAGTCTAGGTAGAAGCTACACTCTAAAGTGTTAAGCGCCTACTAGACTATCTATAGATAGTTAATTAAAAGGTTATCTTTATCTAGAAGCTAGTTTTTGCTTTATAAGTACTTTAGATAAGTAACTCTCTTCTATACCTATAGAAAGAGCTAGATAATAAAGCTAAAGCTACTATTATAAATAACGTAGCAACGTCTCTTTACGTACTTACTTATAATCTAAAGTACACTACTTACTTTTATAAAGTTAAGCTTCTCTAAGAAGATAAAATACTTTAATCTTACTATCTTAAAGAATAATAAGCGTAAATAGATAAAGAAAAAGATGTTAACGTTTCTTTATATATATAGAGATAATAAGAACTTCTATACACTAAGTAATACGTTTCTTACTCTAGCTATAATAATAACTAGATTAAATTTAACCTAGACAATAACTAAATTCTATACTAGATTTCTTTCTTAACTTTAGATAAAGAAAGAACTTTTACTAAAGAGAAGAAGTTAACTAAAAGAATACAAAATTTCTATAATACTCTAATATTAATTTAGTTTATAGAAAATTACCTTCTATTATACTCTAATAAAGAAAGAACTTTAAATAAAGAAAATAAGTTAGCTCTAAGAAAAGATTAAATCTATAAAACTAAGGCGTTAGAGTAGCTTATAGAAAATTAGTAGTATACTTATTTCTATAGTAGTGTTACATTAATTTTCTATATTTTCTCTCTCTCTCTTTATTCTCTATTTACACTTACTCTACTATATCTCTTCTATTTATAAATCTAAAAATAACTTTATATACTTACCTATATTATATACCTTTACTAGATATAGAGTAGAAATAAATAAGCCTACTATAATTTTATTACTACTACTACCTCTATCTATAATAATATAATATATATATTTATAGTAGTATCTACTATATATAAAGCTACTTACGTTTTACTCTTAAGCGTATATAAAGCTACTTACGTTCTACTCTTAAGCGTTAGGTAGCTAACTTATACTTCTACATCTAACTAGTAATTATATTCTACTACTAAGATATCTCTCTACTATTCTTAGTAGAACTAGTTATTATAGCCTCCTCTACTAGTTACGCTACTTACTTAGCTTTAACTAGTTTAAGATTATTAGAGAGCTTATTATTAGAGTTTTTCTCTATTTCTTACTTAATCTCTTACTCTAGTATATTATATAGCTACTATCTATTAATAAAGTTATTAATGCCTATTAACATCTCTATAAAGAGAATCTACTTCTTAATACTATACTCTAGCCTAGAAAAACTTTACTAAATACTCTAACACTATTTAAATACGCTTTAGACTTATTTAATAGTTATATAAAGAGAGAAGTATTAGTAGTTAAATAATTCTTCTTTATTTTAAGCTTCTCTTCTAGTAATCTTACTATTAAACTCTCTTAAGTAATATTAAGTATAAGAATATAGTATTATTATAATAGAGGTAAGAGAGTACCTAAAGTCTATAAGTAGATATTTACTACA
Organism: Alternaria conjuncta; assembly: GCF_024043145.1. Classification (NCBI taxonomy): domain Eukaryota; kingdom Fungi; phylum Ascomycota; class Dothideomycetes; order Pleosporales; family Pleosporaceae; genus Alternaria; species Alternaria conjuncta. Next base: position 2,954,846 of record NW_026250090.1, on the reverse strand, counting down.
AAGTAGCGTAAGACTATATAGATACACTACGTAGTTAAAGATCTTTACATTATATATCTAGCTCTTCTATCTAGTAAGATAGTATATAAATATAGAGTTAAAGTTATATATACTAAGAATATTTTGCGTATAGTAGTTCTTCTAACACTACTAGGCCTTCTTATTACTAAGGCTTTACTATATAAAAGTACGTATAAAAGTACTATCTATAGTACTAATATAGTCTAAGAACTATAGATAGTAGCGCGTACTAGGTCTAACCTTATCTAGAGACGTATAGTTATTACTAGATAGTTATATAGTCTCTTTAAATAAATAATAAAGCTCTACTAAATACTTATTAATTACGTAGTAGATAGTGCTCTTAGAGTAACTCTAGAACTAAGAGCTTAACGCTATAGTTTTCTTATACCTATAATACTTAAGAAATATTATTAACTACTTATCTAAGTATACTATAGTATTATACTCTTACTTTAGCTAGCCTATAGTTATTTTATCTATACACTACGCGTAAAGTCTCTAAAACACTACTTTATCTATCTATATAGCTACGTAAAACTCTTTATTACTTCTATATATAAAATATATAACGTATATTTAATAAAATATTAGAAAGAGCTAAAGACTCTAAGTATTATAATTTAAAAAGAGTATTACCTATTCTATAATATCTATAATAGCTATAGCTATTATTTAAAAAGCCTTAACTAATAAGCTATAGACTTTAGTATTACGTAGCTTTTACGCGTTATTTTTATTAACGTCTATCTCTTCTAGTTATTCTTCTACGTTATCTTGCTCTAGTAGACTATTAGAGTCTTATAGAATAGAGTTAGACTTAGAGTTAGTATTAAAGTCTATATTAAAGTTAGAATATAGCTAAGCTATAACGTAAATATAGTAGTAGTGTAATATTATTTCTTAGAATCTCTATATATATCGCAAGAATATAAGTATAGATAAGTAGTAAGTACTAATAATAATAGCGCTAAGTATACGTGTTACTACTACGCTTCTATTTACGCTTCTACTTTACTTCTTCTTTACTATTAAAGTTAGTAGTAGAATATATAAAACTAGCTAAATAAATATAGAACTATAGTAGTAGTATAATATATAAGACTAAATAAATATAAATAAATACTACTACGTCTAGAGTGTATTCTTATTACGCAGACGCTATAGAGACGCCTCTATACCTAAGAAATAGTACTTTTATTTAGTAGACGCAGCCTCTATATATATTAGTAGTAGTAGTAGTATAATATAAAACTATAATAATAAAAAAACTAGGTAGTAATAGTAATATAATATAAGAGCTATATAATAATAAAAGTAGTACTTCTCTACTTATAGCACGTAAACTAGCTATTAAGATTATTACTAATATTCTTCTCTACTTACCTCTACTAAGTCTAGTATAAGAAAGAAAGTTCTAAGTAAGATAGTATATCTAGAAGAAGGCACTAGCCTTTCTTAGCTTTACTACTAGAAGGCTTTACTTTCTAGTTTCTTAGATAAAGAAACTAAGTAGTTAGCTATAGTCTTTCTTAGCTCTACTAGTAGTAATAGTATACTACTATACTCTTACTACTATACTCTTACTACTATACTTTTACTATTCTATATATACTAACTAAGGCAACTACTATTTATTAAGTAATATAAATAGATAGCTTAGTAGTAGAGCGCTGTAAATATATATTAGTAAATAGAACTTAACTTAAGTTATTTTACTTTTCTTATATACTTACTATCTAACTATAATATCTATTTACAAAGGTTCTAGGTTTAATCTCTAGTCTATCTATTCTTTCTTTTTACTTTTTTTTTCTTACCTTTTTTTACTTATATAGAGTAGTAAGATACCTTAATTCTAGTAGTAGTAGAATATCTACATTTCTAGTTTAGGTAAGTAGTAGTAGAATATAACAAGAGCTTAGAGGCTTATTAAGTAGTTACTATAGTAGTAGAATACTTATAGACCTAGAATAGATAAAAAGTAGTAAAATATAACGCTTTATTTCTATCTATAGTATTATTATACGTCTAGACTATCTCTATAAATATAGAATAGGTATAGAGTAGTAGAATATAACGCCTTATTTCTATCTATAGTATTATTATACGCCTAGGCTATCTTAACAAAAGGCTTCTTAGAAAAAGTATAGCTTAAGTTCTACTAGAGTAGTAGACTTAGTAAGTAGAGAGATATAGAAAAAAGCGTATATAAGATAGTAGAATATAAGGTAGTAGAATATAAGGTAGTAAAATATAAGGTAGTAGAATATAAGGCCTTAAAGGCTAGTAAGCTAGTTATTATAATAGTAGAATATAAGGCCTTAAGAGCTAGTAAGCTAGTTACTATAGTAGTAGAATATAGAGCCTTAGGTACTAAAAAGCTAATTACTATAGTAGTAGAATATAAAGCTACTAGTATATTATAGCTATTAATAAGAGTAAAGAGAAGTATAGTGTTAATAGTACTACTAGTTACTATTAAAGTAGCTTACTATATAAGTATAGTACTAGCTACTATAGCTATTATTACTTACGTATACTAAGACTATATAAGTAGAGTATTAAGTGTTAGTAGCACTAATAGTGCCTACTAAGATAGCTTACTATAAGTAGAGCCTCTAGCGTTAATAGTGTCTACTAAGATAGCTTACTATAAGCAGAGCCTCTAGCGTTAATAGTACCTACTAAGGTAGCTTACTATAAGCAAAGCTTCTAGCGTTAATAGTACCTACTAAAGTAGCTTACTATAAGTAGAGTAGAGCTTCTATCTTATTCTAACTTAGTATAAACTTAGAAGTATATTAGTAGATTAAATAGATATAGTACTATTATATTCTTAAGATTATCTCTAGCCTTATCTTCTAACTCTTCTATATTACTAAGTAGATTAATAATCTTATACTTTTTCTATTATCTTATAGTAGAGCTACCTTAGTTCTTATTTACTTAGTAGGTTCTAGAGTTACTATAGAATTACTCTACTTTAAGAGAATATTCTACTTTAGAGATAGTAGCTAGTAAGCTAGTATGTAGTAGTAAGATATATAGAGAGCTTAAGAGTGTATAAGTAGTAGTAGAATATAAAAAGACTATAAGAGCTAGTAAGCTAGTTTATAGTAGTAGAATACTTTATTATAAGTAGTAGTAGAATATATAAAAAGCTTAGAAGTGTATTAGTAGTAGTAGAATATAAGAAGACTATAAAGGCTAGTAAGCTAGTTTATAGTAGTAAAATACTCTTATTATAAGTAGTAGTAGAATATAATAAAGTTAGAGCGTATAAGTAGTAGTAGAATGTAAGAAGACTATAGAGGCTAGTAAGCTAGTTTATAGTAGTAGAATACTTATAGACTTAATATAGATAAGTAGTAGTAAAATATAATAAAGTCTTAGAGCTAGTAGGCTAATTATTATAGTAGTAGAATATTTTTATTATACTATAGTAGTAGAATACTTTTATTATAAGTAGTAGTAGAATACTCTTATTATAAGTAGTAGTAGAATACTTTTATTATAAGTAGTAGTAGAATACTTTATTATAAGTAGTAGTAGAATACTTTATTATAAGTAGTAGTAGAATACTTTATTATAAGTAGTAGTAGAATACTTTATTATAAGTAGTAGTAGAATATAGTAAAGCTTTAATTTACTACATATTATATAATAATAACTACCTTTTTAACTAATTTAAGCTATTCTACTACTATTATATACTTATATAGCGCTTAAAAAGTGTAGAATAATTTCTAAAGTTATATAATAAAATTCTCTACTCTAATTAGACTATAATATAATATATTTTACAGCTTTTAAATATATTATATTTTATAGAACGCATTCTACTACTATTGTATAAATTGCTTATTACTAAACGCAGGCATATAATAGGTTATATAATGTTATATTCTTAGCGTTATATTAAATACGATAATCGCTAAACAGGCCCTAAGAGCCCCCCGCAGCATTACTACTAACCGTCCTCTTCCACCCTCCCCATCCCCATCCCCCACCACTACCCGCAGCGGCTTCCTTCGGAACAGGACTAGGCGTCACAGCAGGCGTCTGCGTGGGCGTCGCGAATGGGCTTCCTCCCATCGGACTCCCATTCCCACTGAACCCTCCTCCATTCGCCCCATTGCCACTACTCATAACGCGCTTCATCCCCTCAAACCTACTCCTCATCTCCTCAAGCTCCTGTCTCGCCACCGCCTCCGCCGTTTTAGCGTTAACCAACTCGAGTAACAGAGCTTCGGAGTCGGCGGGTGTGTTGTTCTCAGTCGCAAGCACACTCTGCGTAGCCAGACTACTACTCCTCTTAGAAAAGGGGACCGGCGGCGCAGTCGTGTTGTAATTATTGTAATACCCCCCTCTCTCACTCTTCTGGCTATTCGTCCTGCCGAGTCTCAATTCCCTTAACCCACTCGTGTTGATAGAATCACTCGTTGTAGAACGCGATAGTGTGGGCGGTGTATCCGGCGCATTCCCATGGCTACTATGATCCACGCCCGTCCAACTCGCAGCTGCAGACTGCTTCCGCGCGTTTTGGCGCAGTTCTTGGATGGACTTCTCGAGGCGCTGGTTTGCGTTGTAGCTATCTTGCAACCTATGCCGCGTATCCTTCAGCGCGTCACGTGCGATTTGCAATTCTGCGTCGCGGTCTGAGAGATCGCGGGCCAGGGCGTTGGCGCGCAGGGTCTCGTTGGCGAGTTGCTCTTTTGTGCGGGACAAGTTGTCGCGGAGGAGGGCTTTTGTTTCGAACATGGAGGAGGCGCGGTGGTGCAGTGTGGCGGCAGGAAACCGGCTTTCGAGCGTTTCGACGATTTCAGAGGCTTCTTCTGTGAGTTCGGGGGTGGAGGCGGCGTCGTCAGAGGAGGAAGGGGGAAGGGTGGTTGCGGAGGTAATTGTTGTGCGGCGGCGGGAGGAACGGGTTGAGGGTGCGGCGAGGGTGGTGGTCTTTTTGCGGACTTTGTCGACGACGGTGCGGACGATGCGGTGGTCTTCTTTGCGGTCTTCGCGCTGCTTTTGGAGGGCGGCTTCGAGTTCGCTGTTTTGGCGTTGCAGTTGGCTTACCGACATGAGGAGTTGCTCGATCTGATAGTGTAGGTCTCGGTCTTTGGACGATGCGCCCATGGCCATGGAGCCGTGGCCTGACTTCATCGACAGCGCGTCGCCATTCGAGGCGCGCGAGATATCCGTCATGGCTGTACTTTGTGTCGCAGCAGAAGCATCGGATTCGGCAGTAGAGTTGAGTGTCGAGGCGAGACTCTGCTTGGACGCCGAGCGCCTGAGGAAGCTAACAGGGCGTGAAGGCGCGGAGAGACCCGGGCTGAGTGAAACGGACTTGGTCGAAGAGTTGGAGGGCCCCCACAGACGGCCCAGGAAGCTCGTGGCAGATTTCTGGACTTGCTGCTTGGACGAATCCTTCTCCTGGGCCTCCTTGTACTGCTGCTCCAATCCCTGCAACCTTTCGCGCGTCACGTCGTTTGTGAAACCAACAAAATCACCGACCAATTCATCCGCCGACCCCGCGTTCCGCCCGTATGGGTCCCAGAGTTGGCGCCCCAAAAGCAACTGCATTACGTCCTCGAACTCACTCAGGGACAGCAGCTTTTGCTCGTTGCGCTTCATTAGCGCGAGGGCTACCCGCATGATCGTCTCGGATGCGCCCTCGGCAAATAGCACGTCGTAGATGCGAAACAACATGGGTAGCGGACATGTGACAGCGAAGAAAGACAGGAACCATTGCGATAGATATGCGGATTGCACTTCTAAATCGTCGAGATGTTGGGCTAGCTGTGGCATATGTTGGTGGAGCAGCTTCTGGAACTGGAAGATGCGGAGATGGAGGCCAGAGAGGTCCGGCAGGAAACACGAGCGCAGATCGTAGTCTTCCATGAGCCTGGCGTTGTTAGTCGCTGACGTTGTGAGGGAAGTGCGATGACGTACCTCACGAGCACGCAAAAGGCTTCCTTGTCGCCCATCTGCATGAGCAGCGGGCCTACGAGGAAACCAAGACCCTGGCAGTAGCCAATCTTGTGGTCGTACAAGCTGAAGCACTTGAGCACGCGGCCGAGCATCTTCTGCCCCTCGCCTTCAGGGTCCTTGAACATCTCGACACCGGGGAAACTGCGTCCCAAGTCCTTGTTGATGATGTTCTCGTACGGGCTCGACTCTCCGCACAGCGAGTCGTATTGGTCCTCGATCAGCTTCTCCCTCGAGCCAGCTGCACTCTGCCAGACGACGCCCCGCAGCGGCGCTGGTATGCCTCCCCGAATCTTATTCAAGCAGAGCGTGGGCAGTCTGTGGACGGTCTGCGGGTAGTCGCGTACGAGGGCAGCCCAGAACTCGAGTTCGGTCATGGGGGGCGGCGAGGGCAGCTGGGAGAAGCGCATAGTGGCGGTGTCATCCGCCACGAGGCGCTTGAGCTGGTTGAAGGAGGGGGGCCGGGACTGGCTGCGGGCGCGGGCGACCTTCATGTTGGACTTTGAGTTTGAGAGGATGGCTTCGTTCTCCTGCTCTAGTCGGGCGAGCAGCAGGGCCATGGCCTAGATATGTTAGCATTCGTTGTTCACACAGGGGCCGCGCTACACACCTCCTCCTCGCCCTCGGGCTCCTGTTCTTCCTTTTTCTCTAGCTCAGCCCAGTCGACCTCTTCGCTTTTTCCCGAGCCATTGCTAGTACGGCGCCCCCTGCTGTCTGGCGCTGCTGTCTTGGGGGAGACGGGTGCGTCGGTGTCCCGCACTGAGATGGTAGGGCTGGTCGGGGCGGGTGTGTCGACGCTCGATTGGCTCGCGCGGCGTCCGAAGGCATTGCGGATTTCCGTTGAGTTGGTTCGTGATGATGCTCTTCGCTCCTCAACTATAATCTCTGGCCGCATCACCGATTCCCTCGCGCCTTCCTCTTCCTCTGGGGTTCTACCGTCCGTCTCGGAGAGGGGCACTGTGACCATCGAGTCTGTCGGCAGCGGCGAGCTGTCCACGTGTGACCTGGGCGCGCGCTCGACGGCTTCTTCTTTCACCTCCATGGTGGTGCTTCCGCTGGACATGTCTGCTGTCTTCACGGTGGTTCGATATGACGGAGCGGAAATTTGCTCTCCGCCGCGGCAGGTAGAAAGAACAGACCTGTTTACCTGTGGCGCTCGGTTCGGTGGTGCTGGTGTAGAGCGTGTTTCACTTGAGTGGAATTAGTATGCTGGCGCCGGCTTGAGTCGTGCACGCTGTGACTCTCTGGGTATTACTCTGCAGGCGGCATTCATGCAACAGAAGAAAGTCAGAGCGACGGCGCAACACAGCTCACGGCAGCACGAAAAGAGCGCGACGGACCGCAAAAGAGGGAATGATTTCCCCAACGGCCTTCGAAAGGAGCATCAAGGAGGCCCTGGACTAGGCCCGCAGCCGGCTAGCCCTCTTGGTCAGGGTCCACACTCGCCTTTGCTGCTTAATTTACGGCGGGACCAGCTGCTGCCCCAGGCCCCGCATCCCACCTACACCGACCTCACCTCCGCCTTTCCTATGGATCGAGCCCTTGATGCCACTGGCAGCTGTCACAGCCATGCACGCGCAAATGGCGTGCACGAGGGACACGCGACGTAAACATGCGCGCCCACGCTAATTTCGGCGCCGGAGCCAATCACCGCCGCCGACACTCCGCATCCTCCTCACCAAGACCTCCCTCCCTCCAACCCCCTCCGTCCGCATCGAGCGATTGCGCTCCTCCCATGCCCTCTTGAGTCGGCAGCTTCCTCCGTCGTGCTTGGCGTCGCTTAACCGGGACGGGTGGTAATAGTACCTCAACACCTCCAGGGATTAACAAGAAACTACTCGAGTGCCCCTGCAGACCGCCTCTTGCTACGGCACAGTTGCTCCACACGAACTGCCCATCTTTGCCGTTGTTCGCGCCGAACTAGATGTACTCGCGTAGTTCTGAGTTCTGGATCGCGACGATCAGTGGTATTCTCCGCTGATGCTCGTCTACAGTTATCTCCGTCACCCACTACCGTGATCGAAACCTTCCATACCTAGGTATGTGCTGGAAGAATATTACACCCATGTTATCTAGCGGCTACAGCGACTGGACACGGTGGATCTCGATTTGACAACGACGATATGCGATAATTTCATTCTTGCATTCCTATTTGTTTTGTTCATGTTCCATACAATGAGGGAGGAATGTGCTGCCAAAGGTTTGATTTCGGCCACCATGCCGCAAGATGAGTGACCCCTCAACGACATTTTCTGCCTTTTGAGTGAAGCATACCAGGATCGCGCGAAGGTAGGCGTACAGGAACCTGTGAGTGTGTGGTTCTGCTCCTGCTGTCTTGCACTTTGCTAAGAACAATCTTCAAATAGGTCCACGTGAGCATGGTTACAACCGACTGATACCGCAAGCTGATGCTCTTCGCAAATCCCCCTCATCACAGTAAAGATAAAAGATGTGTACCGCGCAGAGTTGTCATAACCTTGCATTCTTCAGCGGTTTATCATTAGAACCCAGATATATATACACCATGCAGAAAACCACAAAGCGCTATATTCACCTCTCGATATATCAACGTCCAACAAGAACCATCGCTAGGCCGAAACAGTGATTGGAATTACACAATGGTTGATATCCGAATCCCTTCACTATGTCGTTCTTTTCGGATAGAAGCTTTGGCCATCTTTGGAACTCTACACTGTTCTTCACACCTTTCACAAAGGTCTAATGACGAATCGTGAAAGGCCCACAGCAAGAAGTTAGGCTTCTCAGTCACTCTGGCCGATTCTCCATTGGCTTTATACCCCGCTTCCCATCCGTTGGTTTCCAAGTTCATACCCGCTGCTCAGATCATCAACTGTAACAATCCACCACTCAGTACCGCCGCGATGCCTCCAAAACGTAAGGGCGACGCAGTAACTCCACCAAAGCCCGCGAAGAAAGCCAAGACCGGCGGCACTCCTACGCGCACATCCCCGCGCAACAAGACCGGTAGTGAGACACCACCCGCAACCAGCACCGGCAAGAAGCCGAGGAAGCCGGCGCATCCCGGATCGAAAGCAGTCAAGGCCCCAGACGAAGACGCCAACTTCGAATGGGAGATCTTAGACGGCGACGAACGCTCGACGCTCGTCGTCGGTAAGGACCAATCAAATCGACTGACACTCACGTTCCACCATCGACATGACAGGAACGAGAAAGATCGAGTCTTTACATACGAAAGGAGGGAAGCGACTGATATCGACTGGAACTCCAAGGACCACATTAGGGACATCAACAAGTGGCGCAACCAAATCTTCGTCCAGAACATGAAGTTCCCTCCCAAGGTCACCCACACGCCATGGACTCCGTTCGAGACCGCCTATCTCGAGCTGTTCCACGAAAAGCTCCTGGAAGCTGCTACTGGCAAGACGGATACCTTTGTGGCGCCACACAACGAAGTCATCTACAAGGCTTTCAACGACTACTTTGAGGACCGGACCGATATTCGGGACAAGAGCGGCAAACCTATAGAGGAGGGTCTCGGTACCAGGCCCCCGGGTGGGCTGAATTCGTACCTCAACCGTGCTGGTACTACGCTCCGTGGCCTGCGAGATCGCATGGGCGCGCTGAAACCTAAGCTTAAGAAGAGCAAGAAGGAGGATACATGGATGCCTGACATCACCGACGACGAAATCGCGCAGTATATCAAAGGAGAGCGGGAGTCGGCTGTCGATCCTGCTCCTGCTGCGGCTGATGACGAGGTCAATGAAGAAGAAGATGATGATGAAGATCAAGCTGAGGATGAAGCTGAAGGAGAGGATGAAGATCAAGCTGAGGAAGAAGACGACGGTAATATCTCCGATGGTTCTACTCTTACCACACCACCTGACACGGACGAAGAACTTGAAAGCATGGAGATCTTTGAGCGCGAACAACAAGCTAAGCGTCTGATAGTAAAGCTTAAGCTTAAACCCAGCACAGCCAGCAAATTTCCAGGAAGCAAACGTCCAACCACGAAGCCTACGACAACCAAGTCTACAACAACTAAACCTACAACAACCAAGCCCACGACAACCAAGCCTACAACCAGCAATCCCGCACCAAACACGCGAAGTACTAGTAAGGCCACCTCGGGCAGGTCAAGCACCCGTTCTTCTCCGCCACCTCCCCCAGAGAAAAGCACCAAGAAGACGAGCCCCGCCAAGAAAACGATGACGGATGCACGAAAGACTACGGAAACGCCCGAAACGACCGAAGTGCCCGAAGCGCCCGAGCCAAAGGGAAAGCCGCGATGGGTCAAGCCCGCTGAGACGGCAGTCATACCCGACCCGCCAGAAGTTTTCGCAGCCGACAAAGCTGCGGGCTGGAAGTGGTCGGCCATGCCCAAGTCAGACGAAGAAGCACTCGAACTACAACGAGCTTCCAAACCCGCAGGCTCAGTCGACAATACCTGGAACCATCAAGCGATTGAGGATCTCGATAAACGCATCAAGAGGAACGAAAAGTATGACTTCGACCACGAGGCCTTCAACAGCGACTTGCAAGAGGACCCTTTTGTGAAGAAGAAGGCTGCTCGACGTGAGTTTGAGGATTGGCATGAGGGACACGCTCGCGAAAAAGGTGCAGCAGCAGTTACTGGGTTGCTCAACACCGCAGATATCCCGCCCGTTGGATACACGGGCGACTTGAAAGATCTCGTCACGAAGAAACAGCTACCGGAGGATGAGCTTGTGCTAGCTGAGTCCCGCGACGCTGCGATCAAGAAGAAGGACGCCCTGATCGAGAGGAAATTTCGTCCCAAGAAGGGTCAACTGCAGCAGAGGAATGTCATGGATGACTCTGAGTCTACAGGCGATGAGTCGGTCGATGACGAGGATGAGTCAGAGGATGATGATGAGGAGCTTTGAGGAAGGAGCGGATGAGACGACTGGAGGATGGTATCGACGGTAGAAGTTACGGCTATGACACGACACCACAAGGGGTTTTGAGGATAGCTTGAGAAGTGTGTAGTACCCAAAGTAAATTCTAACGGCTCTATTGCATGACTGTGCCTCCAGAATCTAGCTGACATATCTTGTTCTTTGTCGACACTCCGTATTTCATGAGACCAATGTTCCCTTTGTTGCAACAAAACACCCGCGTAGAACTGGCGCTGCATGCGTAACACTGTGAAGATAAAGAACAAAGAGCCAGCGCGACGCATGTAAAGATGCGCATTGCCGACGAATACTCGAAGCGCTGGACTCGGCAAATTGCTGGCATATCCACCAGACAACGTCACATCACACTACAACACTCCAATTGACATGACCGACCAGCGACCACGAGCTCCTGATGGCCTCAGCAACCCAACGTTAATCGAGAACTGGCCACCCGAGCCCGTGACCCAAGCGCACTTCGATGAATGGTTGACGAAGACGAGAGAAGCTTTGCTGGCATGGCTTACACATTCCACACTAGCCGCTCAAGACGCGACGACGAGAGAGGCTATTAACAAACACAACAAGGCATCAAAGCAAAAGTGGGAAGACCTGATAGCACCCATCGCGTTCGATGAGCGCGGAGACGCGATCGCCAAAGAGAATAGAGAGTTATTAGTCAAGAAACGCAAACCTGCAAAAGCCGCCAGCACTAAGGTCCATGGACCGCACCAAACGTGGAGAAAATTCATCGAACATAGGTATGCGCAGGCCTCATGGGAAGACTATCTCTATTATCAGAATGTCTGGAATAGAAGATTTCTCAACCCGGACAAAGATTACGCGGAGACCGACGCGGAGAAACTCGCAATCAAAGCCAGAAACAAACTCAGGAAAGCAGCGAAGACTGGCAACGATGACAGCGAAGATGAGGTCCTACCTCTGAAAGCAGATGGGCCTGACAAACGCAAGCCCAGCAATGGAACTCCAGGTCAACTGGTGATCAAAGCGATGAGCAATGATAGGGAAAGCGCGTTTTACGAACCGTACATGGCATGGCGGAACCATATGATTCGTCTTTACAAGAGGTTTAAACTAGCGTATCGTAAACGTGCGCCTGCTGTTATTGAACCTGACGTTGCGCATCGATACAGTCAGCCACCGCGCGGAACTACACCTCAGAATCTCCCACGCTTCAAAAGGCGATACAAACACCTCGAGGAGCGCTTTCCAAGGAGGAGAAGACAGGTAATCGATATGAATGAAGTAGAAGAAGAGTATCGCCCGGAAGTTAAGCGGCAGAAGGATAAAGAGCTTGAGAGGAAGGGTCGTATGATGGATATTACATGGGATATTAACAAAAGGGCCTATGAACGCAAGAAGAACAAGACGGATAAGGACTCTGGATTCAGCGATAACCCGCTCACTCTGGCATTACTACCAGCAGACCACGTCCCACACCACGGAAGCACAGAAACGAGCTTCAACTGGCCTACCTCCTTCGACTCACCCAACTGGGGGTCTAGAAAGTCTGTAACCCTCATCCAACGAGATTTCCAATACGAAAAAGTCGCAGACACCAATCCCGACTCCAACGACAACAACAACAACGACAACAACGCCGCAGGCCAGCCAAACCGCAAACCCACCCCTTACAAACTCGATGCATCCGGAACCCGCGTCAAGAAACTCGACCCAACCCCCCGCTACCAAAAAGAATACCGCGTGGAGCAAGAAGAAATCTTCATCCACGACCGCCTCTCAACAACCGGCGAAGTAGCCGGCCGCGACCGCCACGGGAAATGGATCGGCCATTTCGAAATGAGCGACGTGCGTAACGAGTATCCCGCGGAGGACTCAGCCGGTAACCGCATCTTATTACCGCCCCGCTACATGACGCGGAACAAGTTTAAGACCCGGCTTGAAGATATGGGTAGTGTTAGGATGACGAGGGCGCAGAGACATGTTGATAGAGGGATTGTGGAGGAGATTTCTGGGGATGAGGATGAGGGCTGTGTGAACTCGAATGCCAACTTCTCAAGGTCAGGTAACGTCAACCCGGGTTCGTTGGGGAATCCTTGGGCTTCCAACCTTGATAGTGACGGAGAAGGCGAAGGTGTTGGTCATCCTGGTGATAGCGATGATGACGATAGTGACGATGACGGCGACCTGTTCGCGCAGTCGTATAGAGAGTGCTCGGAGAGTCCTGCGACGAGACGAGCGCGGTTGTTGTTGGAGGATATGCGGGAGAGGTTTGGTGTGCTTGAGAGCTGGACTGTCGAGAACGTTAGGGATTTGCAACGGCATGGTGATGATGGTTCCGTGGTTGTTGGAGATGAAGAGATTGTGGATTGGTATAAGAGCGACGCGGAGGGGTCGTAGGTCGTAGGTATGATTGAAGTTTGCTGTCTCCTTCAAGTTGGTATCACCCGTGTCCTGTGAGCTCGACCAGACTTGATGCTCGACTGTCAGCAGCGCACGCCGAACGATGTAGTGAAAGACACGAATCGGTGGCGCTAATCCGTTGCGTGCTCGAAAACTCAAGGTGGCCATCGCGCATTGACCATCACAACAGTGAGTAGTCGGTAACTATTTGCTACAAGTTAGCAACAACCTACAATCAACTCGATAAAAACACCCGCAACCCTTTGTCGCATTCTAAGCGCCTTACTTCAACACGAAGCGTCCGCCAAAGCTCTTCGCATAGCCATCATGAGTGACATCATCCTACCAGATGCGCCCGCCGCAGAAGAGAGCCGTCCCCAGGACACATCCACGCCCACTCAAGATGTGCCCGATGAAGTAGCGAGTACCCCCTTGAGCATTGGAGATGCGGCGTCTCCAGAAGAAAGCCGCCTCCACGACGCATTTACAACCACTCAAGATGTTCCTGATGAAGCGGCGCGCACTCCCCGCAACATCGAAGATGCTGCGTCTCCAGAAGAAAGCCGACCCCAGGACGCAGCCGTACTCACCCAAGACGTTCCCGATGAAGTAGCGCGCACTCCCCAGAACATCGAAGATGCGGCGTCCTTGAAAGAAAGCGGTCCCCGGGAAGCATCCGCAACAACTGAAGACGTGCCCGATGAGACAGCGCGCACTCCCTGGAGCGTCGACGAGCGCCTTTTCATCGAGCTGCAAGCCGGCTTTGCACTCGCCGCCGCCACCCTGGACATTTGCACAGTACTCCCTCCAACAGGCCCGAGCTACTACTATGTCTTTCGCCGGTTCTTTAGGACTGCAGATCAAGGTACCTCCGAGACCGCTCCCGAACAGGACGCCTCTACAATTTCGAGGACCCAAGAAGAGTACCTACTCAAACAGCAAGAGCTGGTACACTGGGCGCTGAGGAAGACAGATGACTTGGTGCGGAAGGCAATGAAGACCGGAGAGTTCATGAGGGGGAAGATGTGGATAATCGAACAGGAAGTCTTCGACCAGTACCGAGAGATCCGCGAAGAGATTGGCATCGATTTGCCGATCGAAGACCCGAGACAGAACAACAAGATGTTCAACTTCCTGTACCAGATCGTTTGCGCAAGGTTCCCGAAGTCGTTGGGACATAGTCCTACCAGCTCAGATGCGGAAGAGAATCACACCACTACGGGGAATTCCGACGACGACATGTATGAAGGCTCTACCCGTAGCTCTCCGCCTGATGACGACCTCGAGATTACAGAGAGCGCTTCGCCGGCGGAGGAAGCCGCACCAGCCACGGAGGAGACCACACGACGGACAAGAACGAGGGCCAGGAAGCCCACCGCCGCCCTCGACGACGACAACGCATCACCACCGGTCCGTCAGTCCGGTCGAAAAGTCTTTGTAACCGACAAAGCGAAAAAGGCGCAGACGGGTACCAAACGCACTAGGCGCAACACAGTGGTGGAAGAGGAGAGTGAAGAGGAGAATGAGGATGGAGAAGAAGACAACGCGGAAGATGAAGAAGAGGACGAGGGCGGAGCATCACCGAAGAAGCGCGCGAAGAAGGCCGTCCAGAAGACCGCCAAGAAGACCGCAAAGCCGAAGACCAAGAAGGGCCATGGACCGAACCGCAAGCAGAACGATGCCTGGTCGCAAGCAGAGCGCGAGGTCATCATAGCGCTCTTCAACAAGATCATAGCCGAGAAGGGCCTGATCTACTGGGCGAACAACATCAGTGCCCTCTTCTACGAGGCTACCGACGCCGTGAACGCTCATAGGGCCCTAGACAAGATTACATATCCAGGTGACCCTCGCGGGATGGACGGTGTCCGCACTCAGGTCCACAAGAAGGATGCTTATAAGCGCATCAAAGACCGGGCTGACGCGCTGAGGACTAGGAAGGCCGATCCGAAGAAGACGGTGACAGAGGCGGAGCTCAAGCCTCGGGATGTGTTCAAGGCGACAGATCTTGAGCCCGGTAAGGGCAAGTGATGAGGACAAGGAGTGAACATTGGGTGGAGAAGGTGGTGTCGACGTATTCAGCGGATTTCGATGAATGGGCGGAACGTAGGTGGTCTTGGAGTACATGTCCGTCGGGGCGACATCGAGGCAACGGCTTTCGCCGATGAACTGGAAGATGGTGACTGAAGGTAGTGCTGCAGGCTGAACAGCGTGTGAGTAACATCGCGAGATACAGACGCTCTACACTTCCTTTGTGTCGTCGTTCTTTACTATAGCAATGAAAAGATGAAAGATATATATCCAAATGAGCTAGCTGTGCTTACTGAGTGTCTTCACGACGCGCGCAGACTTATACGAATGGATGGCGCTTGTCTACAGAGATTGTGTCCGTCCACGAGGTTCGCACGTATGTGCGACTATAGTCAGATGGGTCAGTGTATGTGAGGAAGTGATGATGTGACGATGGAAGACGACAAAGCCAGGCGCCAAGGTGAGGTTGAGGTTTGCAGCTAGTGCGTCATGACGTCACTGTCGACGCGTCAACGTCACCAGAAGAGAACAGCACTTTGATCGTATGCTGCGACTATCCTTCTCAGTGGGAGTGGACGTCCTTCTATATTCTATGCTTTTACTAACATATGATGGTGTGTATGCAGCAAGACGCGATCGCAATTCTTCCATTTCCAAACCCTGTGCTCCCCACCGAGGAAGGAGAGGCTGCGGACGACGTGCTTGACGCGCCAGAACAATGTGGTAGCTTACAAGAGCGGTCACGCAGCCACTGCAGCCACGACCCCCGAGATGGCGACAGCGTGGTTGCGCGACAAGCAATTCTTAGGTGGTGTCGCGCGATCAATCTAGCACAGCGTGACCTGATCATATCATCTTCCTGATACGAAGGCTCACAAACAATCTGGTGTATAAAGAAGGAGAAAAGTATGGTATTAGGATCGGTACCTACACGGAGTCACCATCATGGCCGACAGCTTCGATATCACACCCACTTCACCTTCGGACTGGCACCCACATCAGCGTGCATGGATTCAACTCTACTACAAGCTCTTGTGTCAAACCATACGTCAGTATCCCTCTTATCCAGTCTGCATCAGTGACACCGCAGCTTTCGTTGGCTTCTCCACATTTTTCGAAGGCTCAGACAGCACGGGTATCATCGATCGCGAACCGGCCTTTGGGACGCGTAAGGCTATGTTCATCAATCATCGGAACGCAGCTTTTCCGAATTTATTGTCTAAACTCGTGGAGATGTACAACAACGAAAGGACCGAGTCAAGCTACCGTGTCAGCTATCCTCAGGTTTTCATTACCATACCGACGCTGAACAAATACATCAGGATCAGCGAGCAGTACGGCCCGGATAACGATGACCCGGAGCCCTGGAAGACGCAAACTGATCTCTGGGACTTTTTCGCAGAGATGTTGGCCGAGACGTTTGGTGACAATGGGTTTCTTGACAACCGGGATACTGTTGTACAGTCATTCGTTCAAGCAACTGAGGACAACGTTGCGCCTTGGCCACCGTCGCCCACTGATGAAGAGCGCGCGCAGTTGAAGTTGCTGGGGCAGCACATTCAGCGTCAACTTGAAGCGGACAGATCGTTCATCTCGTTCACGGACCGTGTGAGTGAAGAGTCTGAACAAGATCATTCAGAACTTCCCTCGCCCACTACTGAGCAAGCTGAAAAGCGTACCGAACAGAACGTTGAGAAAATGTCCACAAAGAAGGCGAGCGCATGGCTTGAAGTCGAGCGTCATGCACTCTGGCGCAGCATCAACGCTTGGTGTCACAAAAACGGTATCGATGCATTTGACCCTAAAGGGATGCACATACAGACCTGGAACCTCTTCGCGGACCAGCTCAATGCGGAGTGCGCAAAGAAGGGTCAGGTGAAGCAAAGGACCGGGGATATCGTCCGCAGTCAGGTAAGAGACGCCGTTCGGAGGAATAATCCGCCTATCAGCGAACTGGCTAAGCGTGCAGAGGATATGAGGGAAGAGATCGGCAACGACAAAACCAAAGTCTTCCCGCAGGGCGTAAGATTTCCGGAGGAGGCCATTAAGATACCAAAGAACGATGCAGGGGCTGAGGATGAAGAATAGCTGCAGAATGGCCGAGCTAGGCGGTAGATAGGCCAGAGAAGACAATGGCGATTCACGTGAAAGCACAGCATGCAGGCTAGACTCAATTTGAAAGGTTCTAAAGAGGGCTGAGTTTCATTGTATCTGACATCTAGTTCATCTGATCCAAAGACCCCTTTCGTCTTCATCTGTCCCAGAACCTTACAACCCAGCGTCAGACTTGTCATCCCCTGGAATATTGATGGCTGCTTCCGGATACCTCTCATCCACCGAAACATAGTCGCCGCTTTCGATTTTAGCTCTCAGTTTCTCTGCACGGTCGGCCAACTCTGTGATCGGCTTGTTAGGTTCCGTGGGGTCCAGAGGGCGAAGCGCGCCTCTAAACTGAGCGCGGACGCTCTCTGCGCTACGATCTGACTCCTTGCCTTGAGCTCCACAGTCTGTCTTTATCTGGTCCGCAAAATTGGAGCATGTAGCCAGGTTGAATTTTGCTTGCGTGAACGCGTCTACACCATGTTCTTTGCACCACTTGTTGATGCAGCGCCAAAGGGCGTAACGTTCGACATTGCACCATTTCTTATGGGGCACTACGGGTGGTTCTGCTAGATCAGTAGACTGCAGAGGCTCGGGTTCGGGCTCCTCGATTGTTGACGATCTTTGCTTTATCCAATAGGCTGCGTCTTGCCACGTCGTAATTGATGACATAACCGAGCCCTGACGGTACCAGCATAGGACCGGGTTCCCGTCGTGGAGAATCATCCTGACACACGGGGAGCCCTTGCTCTGACATGAGCCACAAGCCTCATGCTCACCAGTCTGCTTTGCAGTCTTTGATGGTCTGCCTTTTGCAAATACCATGTTTTGTACGCATCCTGCTCCTACATTCGCTAGCCGGTTGCCTTCTTTGACCATCCTGGCGTAATCATTGTGGTGGTAGGTATCGGCTGGGTTGTATTGGGCATTGTTGCTGGCACTGAACCAGTATTGGAACCTTTCTGTGACTATCGCTTGGGCCTCGGGGGATAAATCGTCGAGCGTATGATATCTGATGCCTTCGCCTTCGCCCGCGACACAGAACAGCCAAGGTATGTCATCGGCAGAGGAGAGTTTGGGTTTATACGGTCCGAAACCGAGCGTTCTCCGCTTCTTTGGTCGCTGTATCGATAATTGGTCTTGGTCGAGTTTGTGCGAAGGCTTATCAACGACGATCGTAGATGGAGTCTCGGATTCCGGGGGCGGATGAGCTCGTGGGTTGTAGTGCGTAGACGTCACCTTTCGTGGTCTGCCTGGGCCTCGCTTACTGATAGGTGCCGGAGAGGCTGCATCGTCGACTTGGTCAATAACCCGCTTCGGCGGAGTTGAGGAAGGAGGGGCGCGCGTCGCGTCGCAGGTTCTCTCGAGGGCTGGACATTAAGTTAGTGCTTGTTCAATGTCAAACTTGCGAGCAAAATGCACTACTTACTGTGCTGATCTCGGCTAGACTTCGAGCCATTGGAGATATGTGATGGGGTTGAAGAAGCCTCTTTGTCTTGGCTGTGACTACGATGCGAATGATCTGTTGGCACAAGGCTAGAGGCGCGCGGTACCGAAGGTGAGGAACTTTCCACTTCTCCGTTGTGACTGAATAGCGGTATGGCTGGCAGCGGCGGCTTTGCCATTCTACCTCCTCCCGGCTTGGGTATGATGTCGTAGAGTATCTGATACTGCTCTTCCGAGTCGAAGAGCTGCTTCTTGGTGTTGGAGAGTTCTTTCGCGATGCTGGAGAGCTGTTCCTGCGTACATAGTCTCTCTGCGTGCTCTTCATTGGTGGTTGTGCGAGCATCACGCACTTCCTCGTAGAGGCGAGTAGCGAGGATGCCATGCTCTTCTTTAATCTTCACTATCTCCGCGGCGTGCGCGAGGTCTTTGGTCCGCAACTCTTCCTCTGCTTTGAAATATGCGATACGTAATCCGGTCTGTGCGGTGTCCTCGTCGGGATCGGTCTTGGCTTCTACTGCTGTTGTAAACAACTCGTTAGTCTACATACTCAACGCAAGGTTACACTCCTGGGTTCGAGAGCCCATTTCTTTGCTCTCTTCGGATGACTCACCTGCAGAGTCGATTTGTTCGTGAAGTTGAGCGATCTCGGCGTCTTTCACTCTGCATGCTCCACAAAGCTCTTCGGTACTCTTCTCTTGGTCCTTTGAGGTCGTAGTGTTCTCCTTGAGGGCATCGTTCTCCTCCCAAAGCTGTCCGATTTTGGTGTACAGATTATTCAGCTTTCGCTTCTGTTCGCCAACGGTGCAAAGAGCAGCATCACGTTCACGCCGAAGTCGAGACTCGTTCTCGTTGACCTTGCTCACTGGGTCTATCACACTTTGTGAATATGCCGAGACAATAGTAGTGTCGTCATCGAGGCGCGTCTTGAAGGCGGTGACGGTAGTAGCGACTTCTTCGGTAAGTTCACGGGCTTCGATATCGTCGCGCGTATCACTGGATTGACTTGGACGCGACATTTCTCACATCCGGGGTGATGGGTGATGGGTGAGACTGGGTGCGTAGTAGCAAGGGTGTCGAGGCAGAGATTTCGCGTCTCAAAATGACGGCGGTGGGGGTGCGACGCGTGCGCTTCAGGAAAGAGCAAACGGGCTTAGTCACGTGCGTGTTAGTCAGCGCAGAGTTAGAAACAGTGATGGACTGAATTGTGACCTAGGTCGATGGGATGTGCAGATCGAAATCAGAACAGTCGAAGATGCAATACTAATGATTTGATTCGCTCGATGAATGTTCCAATACTACTATCAGGAACTACCATAGCTTCCATGAGCTCCGCGCTTCGACAGTGCCGTTGCAAGGGACTGCTGTGCCGTTGCTTGGGCTTACAACACCCTTGCTCTGGATTCCAGTACCCTCGCTCGTGCTATCTGTACCGTTGCTCGGGCTTCCAGCGGTAGTCACCCTGCCTAAAGATGGACGTGCGAAGTCAGCAAATGTCTCACAACAGTTCGTACATGGATACTACTTGCTGTTACCATTGAACGCGAGTAGGTTGACCGAGCCCATGGGATCCGTCACGACGTTGGGCGTAGCGAGCGCATACACCCTCGCCTTGACATCGGCAGCAGTTGACGGCCCTTCAAGACCACGGAGATACGAGACCAAGCCCGCTACATGAGGAGATGCCATGGAGGTACCTGTCAGCGTCCTCGTCTCTGTGTCGCCCAGGTTGGATGCCGATACGATGTTCGTTCCAGCAGCAAAGATGTCGACCGCAGCGCCGTAGTTGGAGCCTCCACCGCCGCTGTGCCTCTTGTTGGTGATTTCGATGTTTCCAACACAGATAACTTCAGGGGAGCGAGCTGGCGAGCTGTTGATAGCAGGGGAATCCTCGTTTCCTGCTGATGTCACGACGAGAACGCCTTTCTTCCATGCTGCAGTGATGGCGGCATCCCATGTTGTTGACGCGGAAGAGCCAAGCGAGACGTTGATGACGGCGGTGTTTTGGCGGCCCTTGGAAACAATGTCGTTGACGGTCCAGTCAAATCCGGCGAAGACATCTGATGCGCTTCCAGTGTCACTGTCCAAAACCTTGACGCCGATAATGTTGGTCTTCTTAGCAACACCGTACTTGGCGCCACCCACAGTTCCAGCTACATGCCTAGGACTTGTCAGGATGTGAGAATGCATGTTTTGGAGGGTGTGACTTACGTTCCATGGCCTTCGTTATCGGCGTCGGCGGTGCCTCTCACGGCATTGTAGCCCCAAGTTGCTCGTCCTTCGAAGTCGCTATGACTGATACGAACACCAGTGTCTTGAAGATAATGTCAATACCAAGTCAATGTTGTCATCAGTTTCTTGACTTACCCATAACGTAGGAGAAGGTGCCTTTGCCTGCACTGTCATCGTACACGTATGAAGTGGCTCCTGCCTTGCGGGAAGAGATGCTGGCTAGACCCCACGGTGCGTTCGCTTGAGTCACCACCGCGTTGATCCTCACGATGAAATCCGGTTCAATTGTGAGAACCTCAGGGAGAGCCTTCAGCTCTTCAACGGTCGCCTCATCGAACGATCCAGCGTAGGCTTTGAAGTCGCCAAATCCGTACTCGCGGTCCACTGGGGCACCAACGGGGCCATTGTCACCTCGTCGAGCCAGATTGCGGGCATGTATGCTGCGCACAGTGTTGTGGTGGGCTGCGATGGATGCAACGTCGGTATCAGGCTTCAGCTGAACGATGTATTTCCCAGGGATGATCTCGTTTGCTGGAGGCGCCACGACGGGAGCAGCTTGGGCCAGGAAAGGGGCTGCAGCTGCAGCGAGCGCGGTGATGCGGGTGAAGAACTGCATTTTGCCTGTGGATCGTGGGTGCGGCGTGTGGAAATCAAGGTCAATTTCTACTGCTGGACTACGTGCGCTTTTTGACTTGCACCATCTTGGTCGCGTAGGTTACGATACGACTAATCGTTAATCCCAAGCATCGCGCTTTTCTTGACTACTGCCTGTTCGGGCACAGCTCCCGTAATGCACTTCGTATAAGAGGCGATGCCGGTAGTGGTAGATGTGAATCTTCCGACTCATGGCCCGCCAAGACGGTCGCGCCAGGGGTAATTTTGGAAACGGGATGGAAAACAACCCTGCTCTTCCGGCCAGCGCTTTCCGATTCGAGCGTGACTACCGGGCGCGAAGCGATGGACACGGGATCCGGCGTCGTATTTTGTGGATAGATTCCACATCGGAATGCACTCCGCAAAATCGGGCCTTGTAGAATCAATGCCATTGTTCGCGACAACAGAACAGGCAGGTTCCAAGAGTCTGTATATTGCGAAAGACTCGTAAACATGGGGAGAGATAAGAATCAGTCTGGGCAATAGAGCACTATCAAGGGTAAAGGGCAGTAGATGATGCAAAACGCTGTTCAGAGTGGTGGACTTTTCGGAGAGAACAGTCTGCGGTGCATCTGGAGCCGTACTGCATCAGCCCAACAGACGCAACGAGAAGGAGACCATCCAGTCAAGAGGTTACAGCGTGAATCGTGAACTATTGACGATTTGAATTGCGTGATGGTCTCGTACTGGGAGAATCCGCTGGGCGGGCGGTCCCGAGATCTTGAGCGCATGCGGCAGATATCGGCGCGACTACGGAGGTAGATAGCGAAGATTATCAGTCCAGTCTATTGAGCTGGTAGTTGATTTGACACCGGGCAGTCGCTGCTTCGTGGTATCTGTGTTTGCTGGCCCGCGAGGGGCTGGCTGTCGTCGACGCATAATGTTTGTAGATGATGGGCATGCGGGTAAAAAGGAGTAGCGAGAAGGCCGCTCCGGACGAGAACAGGCTAGACAAGTTGCGCTATGTGGATGACTCAGCAACTCCCGAGGTCCCTTGCGCCAGGATGGCGCGTCGAAGCTGTTGCAAACTTCAACACCACGAACCAACCTTCACGTGTCTATGGAAGATGCGCCGAACTCAGACTATCTAGCTGGTTGCGACCATACACAACAACTGGGTTCTCTCCGCTTGCTAACGCATCAGGAACGTGCCTCGATGTGCCTACCTAGGTACCTAGTTAATGCCCCGCAGCTGCGAACGCTGATATCTAACACCCTCGTCAAGTCGTGCTGCATCCTTCGGCGTCATCAGTTAAAGCATGGAGACGACACTAGGAACAAGGAACAGCAATGACCAATCGGACGGTGAAGGTTCCCAAGCAAGCAGATTATAGCCCTCTAACTACCTAAGTACAACCTTAGGATCGTGCTACCAGATCGCGCATATATAACGACCGACCCAAGGACTGGACGAAACATAAATGAATGACGGAGAGTTAGTCTCGAACAAAAAACGCATACACACTTCGAAGGCCCCCATCGAGACCAAGCTTTAGCCCGCGCCGAGATTTCAATCCCACGTGATCACATCCGAGAATTCCTTCTGGCTCCTCTTCCCACTCCGCATAAGCTCTTGTTTGGTTTCAACGTCGAAGCAATCCGTAACGATACCGTCTCCGCAGACCGGAAGTGTGCGGCGCGTGTCCATATCGCAGTACACGTTCTCGTATAGCGAGACGAGATCTGGTCCCCTAGAAGTTCCACTCGCGCATAGCTCAGTCGCGTTATGGCCTGGATCTGCGGTCACAACGATGCGGCTGTCAACAGCACGTTTGACATTCTGCGCCGATGCATCAAGCGTGTCTCGTGAGAAGATCGAGTTGCCGCCGCCATTGGCGTTGGTGTACGCGCGGAAGGAGGGGAAGTGGCAGTAGTCGTGCGCATTGGTTCCGTGGTCTGAAGTATCTTGGAAGCTGGGGAAGTGTATGAAGAGCATGCCGGCTTTGAGGCCACTGTTATGGTCCGAGTCGATCCATGTGCATCTAGGCTTCCTATACACACGGTCAGTATAGTTTGGTAGCGGCCGAGATGGGATGAGAGGTGAAGCATGCTTACGCTTTGCTGGCTGCAACCTATCGGAAACAGTTAGCATTCGTGTTATTGAGTAGCGTCTTTTGGGTACTTAGGACTAACATAGAGATTGCCATAGTACCAGTCTAGGCCGCAAACAGCGCCGAAATCACCCACCCAGGCATATTTGTTCCCATCGGCCCAGGTAGTGCTAACGTAGGGAATACAGATGGCATTAGTGCCTGCGGCGACTTGCACGTCTGAGAAGTACTTTAGTCATTTGCTCACGCCACTTTCTCGCTCAAGGGTTGGCTTACAAGGAGCCTGCTTGTTGTCTGCCTGGTTGATGGAGAAGTCCTTATAATTCCCAGAGCCCACATAGTTACCTGCCGTATTGCCAATGAGCTGCTGGGATTCGCTGTACAACCGAATGGCTCCAACGTCACCATCACCGTCGGAAGTGTAGCCACTTCCACCATTCAAGGCTGCTGCGACTCTGACCACTGTCTTATCGCGTTGTTGCCCTCCAAATATGCCCGCAGCGAAAGTCCAAAGGCTCACTGTGTCGGCAACGACTCCGAGAGCTGTAGTCATTTTGAGACAGAGTGGTGTTGAGATGGATGCTCGAGATCAAAGTATCGAATTGTAAGTAAGTCGAATGTGAATTGAGGAAAAGCCGTGACTGTAATGCTCTGGGATCCTCTTGTCTTTTATGTTTGTCTCGAAGGAATACATGATCTTCGTTCCGCGGACATTACACATGCCATGGCCCAAGATAGCACCTGGTCATGAAGTGCTTTGAGTGTACCTTGATATTATTAGATCGAGATCTTCGGGGTTTAGACGCTCCCAAGACTTCGTGTAGATATGTTCCGAATGCAGTCGAATGGGTACCTAGGTGGGTAGCTCTCGTGACTGTAGCATGACCACCGAGGGTCTTACTAACCCGTATGCCGGAGGACCTTTTGCGAGAGTCGCGTCAGCGCAACTCGATATAGACGGGATGGGCTTTGCTTCGCTGTTGTTGGGATACACGAGGCGGCTGAATAAGATCTTGGTAATGCTGTTCTTACGACCTTGGCGACGGCTTAGACATCTTGGCGATGAACTGCCAAGAGCTGAAGCTTATTCTCACTCAGGAAGGTTTCTTCATTCGATCTATCGTTCCACAATAGGGCTTGTTACCAAATCACTTTGTGGACAGATGCGCAGGATCTGAAACCTCAACTCTATACGCACGCTTGGCAGTCTTGACCATGTGTGCAGCCTTGGAAAGTTGCAAGCACTTCACTGCATATGGGCGACGGCTCTAGTACAAAGAGTGTAAAATTCATCTGACCGTGCGAGACATGCTGATCTGCATGTTCGAATATAGGAAATCACCTCGATGGTGAATTGATCCACCTCAACTAGCTCACAAGTCTGGAGTTTAAAAGCGCAAAAGCCCTCGTGCTTTCAGATACCATATCCCCAGAATTTTCAACATCAATCGTTGCTATTCTCACTCAGTCAACATGCGTTTCCAAGTCTCGGTCGCTTCTTTTATCGTCTCGACGGCGCTGGTCTTCACACCAATTCTGGCTACGCCTATAGACCGGTACGACCCGCCTCATAAGGGTGTAAGTAGTGGTTTCGAGAGCAAGCTTGATGACATGTCTAAATGTTGCGCAGGTCTGTCAGCAAGAGGGTAACATCTGTTACGTCGAAAATGGCTGGATACGTCCATGCCGCTCACAGGCAAGTGCAGTGGCCGTCTTGATATCTTCTGGTACTTACATACTGCCTCGGCACAGTGTTCCGGTGATGGAGCTGCTTGTTACGCTACGTCACGAGAAACAAACTGTTATTGATCGTCGGAAGATTTGATAGCGTGGGACGAAGATGGGGTGCTGCATTGTTCAACACAATAGCAGCAAAGTACGATCGCATCGAATGACCAGTGTTGGTCGAGTAGCAACATCGTTTGTCTTACTAGCTTGTTGAAGCTCATCCTTCTCCTTTGCTATGTAACAGATACCACAAAAACGACGTTGTGACTGGTACAGAAGCTCAAGCATGTGTGCGCGCGTGATCGTTCTCATACCATTGTCTTCATTAGACCCCATGATTCTTAGCCAGAGGACCCTTCTTATCCCATTCCGCCTCTAACAAAAGAACAAGTTCTAGTCATCCTCCCCAACTACTCCTTCCTCATCATCATCGCCAAACTCAAAGATCATGTCAACTTCGCGGTTGATGTCCTCATCTTCTTCAACCGTCTCATCAACTCCCTTGGTAGCATATGCTTCATCACGAGCATCCATCTCGGCTTTGGTCAGATACGCGTCTCGTCCAAGTTGCATCCTGCCTTTGGCACTGAGCCTGGGACGTTTGTCAGACTGGCGCGGGGAAGAGGGCAGCAAATCGTCGTCATCGTCGTCTTCGTCAGAGCCGGAGTCGATGGAAGTGTCGTCGTCGGAATCAAGCTTACGCTTCTTGCCGGATTTGTTGTGTTTCGACGATGTCTGCGGGTTCGCTTTTGCCAAGAAGTCGGCGATGTCGATAGCTTCGTCAGGGTAGCGCTCGTCGTCTGGGACGTTTTCACCAGCTTCAATACGCGCAGCCAGCTTCTGACCCTCAATATATAGCATACCCAGGGGCTCGCTGGGTTTATTGGTGATCTGCTGTCTCGCCCAACCACTGACCGAGTCAACTGAACGCAGAAACCCTGTCTTTGCCACAAGGGTAGCCTGAAGATCCTCCCTCCCACTCTCCATCACCCGAGGTAGTAGCTTGTCCACGCCGTTCTTCTTGACCCAAGCATTCACCCACTCGTACACAATAGCGCGCTCATCGTCGGTCCAGGGGTCGCGGGCCTTGGTTGTCTCGCCAGTGTCACGATTGCGCCATTGAGAGAGCTTCTTTCGGTACTTCAAAACCGACGTGTCATCGTTGAGATCGATTTGGTCAAGGTGGTCGAGGTCGACGAGGTGTTGGTGAATGTACGCATGTGTGGCTGTGTCGAAGACCATGAACTTGAAGGTAGGCGTCCAGGTCGTCTCGTCGCGCGTCCAGGTCTCTCCATCATCCGATGTCACCCAAGACGTGTCTCTCTGCTTGTTCGGGATGGTGACGGCAGCGGGGTCGGGAACAAGATACTTGGGACGAGTTTTGTCGCGCCACATACGAGTCAGTTCCTGCTCAGTATACTTGATGGCGATTTCTGGAATAATGTCCAGCTGAGCGAGGACCTTCCCCAGCGGGGTGGTGACACGATGGTGTACCCGAATACAATCGCGCTTGTTCATCACGCGTATGAATTCCTCCGCATCTAGACGAGCCGTCTGATTGAAGATCGGCTTGGGTCGCTTGTGCTGCCAGTTATCGAAGTCGTATTGGAGCACGTATATCGATTCGAAGAAGGCTTTCATCTTATCGAACTTCGTCGGGTGCGTCCAAGGGTCGACATCGGGGTCGAGACCCTTCTTCCTGGCCTTCTCCACCAACGCACCATACAAGGTCACCAAGTCCTTACTCAAGAAGAGCTGCGATAGCGATTCGTGTTCTGGATTTATGTCGCCATGCACGCGGTTCTTGGGCTCGGCGTTTAGGTTCGCCTGCGACTGCTTCTTGATCGCCGCAGCCAAGGACGGGACGAGCTGGTCGCACAAGTTCTGGTATTGCCGAAGCCGCTCGGAACCATTACTTTTGGCGGACCAGTGTGTCGCGACGCCGTCTTCGGTGATATCTCCAGCTAGGAAGGCGTCGAGCTGTCGAACTTGAGCTGGAATATCCAGGTCAACTACTGGCCGCGAAGGATGTCGCGTCAACGCCAGCAGTGTTGAATATGTCAGGAGAATTTGTAGTTCCTCTGGGCTCAAAGGTACGTTCGATGCTGCCAGTGAAGTCTTCGTCTCATCTCCGTCGTCGCAATTCGCCGCAGTGTCTTCGGCAGGCGCGCGCTCGCTAACGCGGTCACCTCCCGCGATGGTGGGCGCGATCGACATGTCTGGTGTGCAAACCGTCAGTGTTGTTTCCAGATTTGATGACAGGTGGCAGTGCGAAACGCACAAACTTCGTCAGTGTTGTTGGCGCTGGCCCCAGTCGCTGGCTGCATCACATCAATCCGCTTGTCTTTGTCACTCGTCATTGTGTAATCGCTGTCCGTGTTTGCAAATATGCCCGCCAATATTTCAATGGCGCCCGTAATGATACCTGCGCAAGGCCTGACTTGGATGGTAGATCATCTGGTGGCAGTCTGTGCGTGAAGAGCCTTGGCAGTCGAGGTGAAGAAGTATTGTGGGTGAGCAAATTATCAGTTAGTAGCACGAGAAACTCATGACGACATGGCAAACGGTGGCATCATTCACTTCCAATTGACGGATGTCCTGTTAATCGATGGAATGGTGTATAGGTCTTTGATGTAGTTTCCCACACGGTCTCCCAATACGTGATCAATGCGTAGTACATCGGCTAGTTTAGTCGACGAACTCGGCAAAGAGATGAAACCAGTGACGACGACGATTGTGTAGCTGGCAAGGCATTAGGTTGTTATTAAAGCGCGAGGCATGTACCGTGTCGACCTGTTGTGAGAGATCCAACAACAAACGGTAGCATTTGAAATACATTGTCTTAATGTGATCACGGGTCACAACATAGAAGAGATGAACTTGCTCCACGCTATCGTATACGAATACACAGGCGCGATACAAAACCATTCTACTGACTGCGTAGATCTCTGTAACGATCGTACACACCCCATCATGATGGCCTGAAGCCTCTCAACTCACCCATCCTAAGGCGGTAATCGTGAATCCCAGTGCTCCCCGTATAATCCAAAGAGATATCTAAGACGCCCCTCAAAGCCTTCAACCGTGAATGTAGCATTACGTGGCGTCATGACGTACCTCCAGCTCCAGGGACCTTCCTGCATGACCGAGAAGTTGTCACCGCTATCGTTCTTGACCTGTGAAGCGGAATAAGCCGGATTAACGATGACAAAAATGTGGACACCAAGCTCGTGAAGGCGTCTGAGCAGCTTGAAGATAACACGCAAAACGCGTCGCACTTTCCGGAGGGTTTGAGCCTTTGTACCGTGACCCGTTCCGATGATTATGAAGATTTTGGCGCCTTTGCTGAGTCTGCACAGCTCCTCGAGGCGAGTTAAAACGACCTCACGGTGTTCCAGATGATGCTCTGTCACCACCAGACCTAATCTTCTTATCTTGGAAGTAAGATCGAGGCCACCGCGCTCGTCGACTTTGTAGTGCTCGAAGACCTTGCCCAGTAGCTCGTGTCGAGCGCGAAAGTCGAAACGGGCGCCTTGCTTTATCAGCTCATTTATGATGTCCATGTGCAGTCCGATACCAGTGTATTGCTCTTCGAAAGCGTGTCGTAGTGTCGAAAGGCCGTTGACAAAAGAGATCTTGCCATCTTTACTGGAGAGGAAAGTGACGGAGCTTTCGGTCAAAAGATGCCCAGCAACGATGTCGCGTAGTTCCTGCGGTAGTCGTTGATGGACAGCTTCGCAAAAAGGGCGACAGAGAGCCTTGGCCTGAGCCTCTATCTGATCGGTGAAGCTAGTCCGTGCCAGGCGTAGATCTCTTTCTGCCTTCCTCAACGCTTGCTTCTCTCGGATGAACCTCGCTTTGGGGTTCGCTCTCTTCATCTGGCCAAGATTGATCGCCTTGTCATGGAGGGTTCCGCTAAGACTAGCGATCGTCTTGAGCGTCCTGTCAAAATGTCAGCCTTGTGCACGTGGTGAGCAGAAGCAAGCCTACCTTTTGGCCTCAATACGCCAATTGCCGGAGCTCACGACCCCGGTAGTGGTCATGACGGCGTTTTGTACGGGGGTGCTGGTGGAAGCCTTGCTCATCGGTCGAATGAGAGGGAAGGGTCAGTGGATGTTCGTGGTGATGCACACAAAGTCGTGATAGGTTCAGTGAGCGACGGGAAGAGGTTCGCGGCGGTGGCTTAACGCGACAAAGTAATAGCTGCGGTTGTGATGAAGCGCGACGAAGTTTGGTGGTCGTTGTTGATTGCGCACTAGATAGCGCAAACGGACGCCGGGGCAGTCACGGCCCTGTCCCCACGTGGATGACGCGTGACGAGAGATACGGTTTAGCCAAGCATGACATCAACGGCGCGCATTACAATCTGCAATCCTTCAACGTCGATGGCCTCCAATGCATGTCAGCTGGAAGCCGATGGCTAGATAAGGGTTGGGCACTCACCGCCAAGCCATGCCTGTGACGTTCACAGGCATGCAGTCTGGTTCCTGCTCGAACGCGTCCATCTCTTCTAGACGATACTGAAATTCGTCTACCAAGCCGCGGTAATCTCCAAAACCAGCAACGCTGGCACCGACAACGTAGCCAGCCTTTCTCAACCGGCACAGACACTCAATCATGTGGGCAGTACCCTCCAAGAGGATAGCATTTTGACCATCATCGGGCATCGCCGAGGTATCCATATACTCAAGAAGAATGAGTATCGATGCACCGGTTCGCAATTGAAACAGTAGCTCGAGATCTCGAATTTGTTCTTCCCAGCTTCGAGGAGAATACATCCGAAAGAGTATGTTGCCAGGACGGTCTTTCTTCGGGTCGAACGCTAGAAAATCTGGAGATACGACGATACAGATCTTCGTAATGAGCTTATAACGCGAGGTGTGTATAGAAGGGGCGTTCTCGTCAAGAAAGCGCCTCAAATCCACGAGGTGCCACCGTACATTGAAGGTGTTTGCGCGGTACCAGACGGCCATCATTCTCGCCAGCATGGCCTTGCCGACATACTCGACCTTCCAGTAATGTGCGGGTGGATGATACTGGTCATGAGCATAAATGGGCTCGCAAGTTCCACCCGCTGCCACGCCCGTGCGACTGTGGCCTATGACGCGTTCAATGATCATGTCACACAACTCTGGGGGCAGAGAATTGAGGATCTTTTGGCACATGTACCTGCATGACGCTCTTCCATAGGTATCGAAGATTTTCAAATTTTGTAAGGCTCGCGTGGCGGCCTTATGTTTCCCAGAGGCATATTGCGCATGGATACGCTGACGGGCGCTGGTCATTTGCGTTAATGTGAGCCCGGATGGACGAGGGTTGCCTGAACTCACGCAACAGCCTGTTGATACAGCTTCAACACTTCTTTGGCAGTTGTTTCTTTACGCATGACGTTTTTTTAATTCTTGTGATAATGATCTGTTTAGAATGCGGAGGGATGGTACGCCAGGACGACTTGACATCGTGCGGGGCTAGGCAGCAGCGCGGGTATCTAGATAGCGTCTTGGCACTGTAACACGCATGCGCGGGGCGCAAATGCCATCCCAGTTGGATCGTGACATTGGCAGCGTGAAGTAGTAGGTGGTGTGCGTCTCCTATTCATTATCAGCCGAGAGTTTACCGCCATGTTCAACCGGACACTTACAGCCACACCAGATTCGAGCCATGCCCACTGGAAAAGGAACTTCGCGTATCATTGGTCGACCTTTCCGAAACCGAGTCATACAGTGAGCCGTTGTTCGGCCATTTTGATGATAGCATGATGCCGGTGGAAAGGCCGTATCCAGCAGCCGCCAAACGTGACAGTAAGTCAGCTATAGTGGCGGTAGCCTCACGCAATACCTTTCTTTCGTGATATGCATATCGATCTGGTGTCCTTGCGAGTATGGTGTAGCTATGGGGTACAATCACATAGATGTGGATGGAAGCGCCTTCCTTCAACAAGAACAGGTGCTCCAGTCGTTCTAGCATGCGTGTGCGGGATGCGGAGTCCCTCACCACCCCTCCTCCGGATGGCTGCATGTGAGTCCCCACGTCTCTGGAGTCGAAGGCGATACTGATTTTTGTGACAAGAAGCTGGCGGGTTGTGTCCAAGGGTGCTGGTTGAGACGAAAGGAAGCGTTCGAGATAACCCAGGTCCTGTCCAAAGTGAAAACGAACCAAGCGATACCAGACTTCGAGTATCTCTTTCGAGGTCGCGTCGCCAACTTTCTCGGCTTGCCAGTAGCGAGGGCCCGATTTGGAGGAAGTTGGCTCACTTGTTGGCAGTGCAGCAACGTCGCGTACTACCGAAGACAAGACATACTCGTAGATCATGTCTCTAAGTTCCCTTGGTAGTGTCGTAATTACGTTGTCGCAGAGTTCCTGACATGCAAACTCGTGATTGGTGTCCATGGCCTTTGTGGCGGAGCGTCCGGACATTTCCATTTCGTGTTGTGAGATCCTTACAGCAGTGGCGAAGCAGCCAAGATGAATTGCAGGCGCGCTGTTCGAGGCGAAAGTAGGATAGAGCGTCGAGATTACCAAAAGTACCGGTCGCGATGAGAGAGCCGGGAGGCGGAAGGTCAGGGGCGCAGAGCGGGGTTATGTACCACCTGCGCCTTCGGCGCAGGTATATTCACGACAGGCTGCATGGGTACCTATTGTTCTGCTTTCGTTTGTTTTGATCCACATCGAATCTATCAAACTCGTGTGTCGTTTAGGCTGGCGACTGTGGTTTCACTTCATGACAGCTTGGAGACCGATGTGATGCGGAGGCTCCCGAGGTCCCTAGCTAGGTAGCGTGGAAGCTAACCAGGTCTGGGCATACCTCACGCGTGATCACGCGCTTCTCGGCGCGTCGTTCCCCGCAGCTGTTCCAGGCCACCTGG
Organism: Alternaria conjuncta; assembly: GCF_024043145.1. Classification (NCBI taxonomy): domain Eukaryota; kingdom Fungi; phylum Ascomycota; class Dothideomycetes; order Pleosporales; family Pleosporaceae; genus Alternaria; species Alternaria conjuncta. Next base: position 2,922,458 of record NW_026250090.1, on the reverse strand, counting down.
TTGACACCCCAAGACGTCGCTCGGCTTTCCAAGGTTGCTATCGTCGATTGCCATGTGACTTCGCGTGACGTGGGGTTCAGCTGGCGGATCCCAACGCGACTCTTCGCTCCGTGCAACAAGACAGACCGTGTCGACTGAGCAGCACCTCCACAGCTTCCTCCTCCACCACCACTCCGAGAGCCACACCCTCTCGCGCAAGACGCAGACATGCCGAACGCCAAGAAGGTATCTGATGGCGAGACGTAAGTGGAAGCCCTTCCAAGTGTTGGAAATGTTTTGACGCATTTGCAGTCTGGAGCAACGCCTATGCCATTACCTTCGAGCGAAGCAGAACCGTACACAACACCTGTTGGCAGATGACCAGCGTATACGAGACAGAATCAACAGTATTCAGGCCGAGAAGATGTTACTCGAGGATGAATGTATGCTGCTCGAGGATCGGCTTGAAAGTAATCTGTATCAACGTCTCGAAGATCGCGAGGGAGAGCCACTTCTGCAGGAGCTGATGACAGTGGAGCAAAGCAAATGTCGTCCGGTATGCGAAGCTATGCAGCTGAAACTGCCACGCGAAATTCGCGACATGATCTATGAGCAAGTTGTGGGCCCCCCAGCCTGGCACAACGGCAAACATACCGTGCCCGTGGTAGCATCGAAGGATCTCGGTGTCTCGGACGCATTCAAGCTTGTCAGCAACAGCATCGGTCTGTTGGCCAGCGGCGGATATGACCATTTTGGCGAGGCCACACGGCAAGAGTTGGCGGAGTACTGGTACACAAGAAGTACATTCGACTTCGGCACAGACTTGCATCTCCTCAAAGCCTTCCTCAACAGTGTTGCTGCCGGTACTAGTTGCAAAGCTCTTGAGATAGTCCGCCAGCTGGAGATCACAATCGACTGCAACGACGAGTTCGAGCCGGAAACCGAGCGACTTCTGACCAGTGCTCTGGCGGATCTTACACTACGGATCCAGCCGGCACGGTTACGAATCTACCTACACGACATCCAGGGCGTTGTGCGCTATAATGATGACCGGCTCCTGATCTTACTACACAATGTCAGGCAACTTCTTCCGGACCTTCCTGGTTGGACGATCGAATTTGTTGTGCACATGGTCACGAATGACTGTCGATTATCGCGAGGATGGCAAGGATATGCATTCGAAGATATCATACCAGGGCATCACGTCAACCTGATGATACCTGGGAATACAGGTATGTCACTCGATGAGTGGTCGGACAAGTTCAGACAAGTAAGTGATGATCTTACCGTGGCATCACTATGCAAGCTGACTTTGGAAACGCAGCTTCGGAAAGAGCTTGAACAGTACTACGACGATACACTGCACGAAGCAGACGACGAAGACGAAGAAGAGGATGAGGAATCGGAAGAAGACGGTACTGATGACGAGCGCGATGAATATATGCCTCTTGATAGAGATGAGCTTCTTGAAATCGAGAAAGAGTTGGGCGGGTGTCAGGAGGATACGATTATATGGCGGGCCTTGGGTGCCCGATGATTTGTGGGCTCCGCGATCCAATGGGTGGCAGATTTCCATAGTCGCAAAGGGAAGATTACGAGCTACCTTTACTTGAGATCAAGGGCCTCACGACCTCATCTTTCACCTTCAATCACTTGGAGACGGACTCACTTGCTAGTGGCCTTATCCTCACCGCGCGGCTACCGACTGTCTCTTGATCGTCAGTCTACTATTTGATCTATCTCTTGGGCCGACTCTCCTTCTACCCTTCACCAACCCACATTCTGATTCATCTACCGAGATGGCAACTCCAGCAACAAAGTCAAACATGAGTGAGCACCTGCGCGTGAAGTGCAACGAGTAAGTCGTGTTCCCTGCTTCTTGGCCACTGCTGATCTTAATTTGCAGGGCGCTGAAGCAAGAACGCAAGACCGAGCTTCAGCTGGCGGCTGCGAAGACCAAGGTTAAGAAATTACGACGCCGCTGCAAGAAGCTGCAAGAGACCTCTGATGACGACAAAACCGAGACGGCCGACGCGTTCCTGGCCTTTGCAAAGAACGACTGCCTAGAGTTCTGCAACCAAGTCCACAAGACGTTCCCGCGCGAAATTCGAGACACCATCTACAGCTACATCACTAGTTTCAAGGATGTCAGCATCGATTATGACCAACACGGAAACCTTGAGCATCTCGACTACGGTTGCTGGGCGTGGGGTCATGAGCTCGGTCTCGATCCTACGTATGGTGGGGTAGATCACTGGTGGAAGCCCGAATACGTCGGCCCAGCGATGGTCCGCGAACTGGGTGAAAACTTCTATCGCACTTCTTGCTTTACGTTCCAGGGAGATTTCGCAGCCTTCGGCCCATTTCGAGCGACAGACCAATGGGGTTTTGGCTTTCCGCCAGTCGAGTTTGTCTCCAAGGTGGATGTCAGTATCTTCTGCGACGATTACAAGTTCGAGCTGAACGATCGCCCGAACATCAAGGTCCCTGGCAACCACCATACTTTCCAAGCGTCTTCAAAGGTTCGCCAGCACAACAACGTGGGCACCAAAAACACTCAGAAACATCTTCTCGTAAAGCTAGAGTCGCTCTTCGGCTTCAAACGTGGCACAGCGCTCACCATCAGGCTCTCATCACATCATGGTGCAAAGCATACTCCGCTTGAGCAACAGGAGTGGATGTCGCACAACGTAGTTCCTGTCATCCTACCCGTTCTCCAACGTCTCAAAGATACGGGTTGCCGGGTCCGCATCGTACTCGCAGCCAGCCAAGCGAGATCGGAGACCACATTCACTTCGGAGTGGGGTCAGACTTCCCTCGAGAGTATTATCAAAGAGTTCTGGGAGGTACGTTTGAGGTGCTTACTGCGAGTTAGTTTTCGATGAGCTAATGTTTACAGTATGTGGACGTCGAACAGAAGCGCATCACACAAACTGAGCTTGATGCTGAACCCTTCGAGGATTCTGATGATGGCGGTGTCTTTGGAAGCAACGCCGCCGACGCCTGGGCAATGAACGCCCCCGACGCCTGGGGTGGGATATCTTGGGCTAATGCTCCATCCTGAGTATCCAATGATTGTCCATCCTGGAGATGGAATGACGACCTTACAGATGAGCGACATCGATGATGTCGATTCCCAAACGCGCATACCAACATCTCTGCTTTGACTCTTCTAGAGATCCCAGTGGTAATCCCTTTCATCTATGCGAGCGGTCACATTCTTTTCGATTCAATCATTTCCTATAGCGAAGACAAGGTTGCATAGTTGCTCTCTGCGAACTTAGCGGCCAGGCCGTGATGAGACAGTCTTTTGGCATTCTCATCTCCTCTACAACCTTTATCATTTACCTTGCTTCAACTCCGGTATCTAGACAGATCAGAAAACACTTCACTCAAAGTAAGCCTGCGCTCTTCAAAGACTCCGTGAAAGTGACATTGTCCACCATTACGCCGCAGTTTCATTCTCAGTCGCGAGGCAAACGCACGGCCGGTTCTCCCACTCCTTTCCTCGCCTACAAATTGGGGTGCATCCTCGGCATCGGTCGCCTGGTCTCACTACACGGTTCTACACCCCGCTTCAACCACTACTTCAGCTTGCCAAATAGTAAACATTACAATCCACCTTACTCGTACCAAAATGACAGCCCCATTACGGCCAGAAGAACAGGAGAAGCAGCTCCGCGACAAGTGCTACAAGTAAGTCCCGCACGAACATCGCGACATATAGCTACTGACATACATTAGGCAACTCCGCACAGAGGTCAAGCTCAAACAATGGTGGATCAAGGAGAGTGCGCAACACGAGGCTCGTAAAGCCCAGCTGCAAGCACAGAAAGACAACACCATCAACGAGCTGAACCAATACGCCCAAGTCGCTTGCCGCAACCTCTGCGACAAGATCTTCAAAGTCTGTCCACGCGAAATACGCGATTACATCTACGCGTACCTCCTGCCCAACTCCCCGGTCGTCCTAGAGCATTGCGACCATCGCGATTGCGATAGCAAGCCCTGCGCCAAGGGAAGCGAAACACTGTATTACTTCGTTGAACCCCACAGTCATCTCTTCAAAACCGCATACGTCATTCCAGAATTCTCCATAGAGCTGCTCGAAAAGTACTATCGCACATCCACGTTCGACCTACGAGACCAATTTGCAAGGCTAGGCGCCTTCCGGAGCTTGGATAGAGGAAACTTTGGTGTAATACCAGCCAACTACATCCTCAACGTTTCCTTGTTCATACAATGCGACAAGTACGACTTCGACGGGGTAACGGCACCGTTGACCATTCCGTACGGGAGAAATACGCTCAAACCCCGTCGAGCGCTGCTTGCAGACCTCGAAGCACTATTCGGTTTCAAGGCTGGCACTAAGATCGATTTACACCTCCTCGTAAACCGTGACCGGTTGTCGAATGCGCACGTTGCCGAATACTGGGAATGCGACACTGTCATTCCGGTCATCCTGCCGACGCTGCGTAGGCTAGCTGCTGCTGGTACGAAGGCCACGTTGTGGTTTGATAATCTTGGGTGGGGGGTGACTATTGAACATGGAGACGTCACGATGGAGGAGATCAAGAGCGGGTTGTCGAAGAGGATTGGCAAATGAGCTAGTTTCAACAGTTCCTTATGTTGAAGCTGGCAAAAGCTGCTGGCAATGCTAGGCGATGAGGCTGTCTGCTCCTTGCTTCTTTCCTTCACGTCCCAACGGGTGTGTTTTGCCCTCGGATATATGGGTAGAGTTTTCGAGGACCTGGTGGCTGGCGTAAGCGGAGTATGCTGTCGATCGCAAGTCATGCAGGGTCCAGACTGCAGACGCAGGGCGTGAGTACCTGAATAAGCGATCAGCAGCACCCTGATAGACCATAGTACGACTTCTTGAAATTGGGACACGTTCTCTTCGTGATCCTCTTCGATCTTGAGTAAACGACAAAGTATGTGCATCGTGATGTACGCGCTTCCAAAGACAGATGAGATTGGTGGTGTGGGTGCTTGCACATGCGTACATCTTCGGAAGCGTGCTTTGAGGTACGCCAGCGAGCTCATGGATGCGCATCTTGACGGATGTTTCGTCAGACTAACACCAATGATAGAGCACTCTCCGAAGAAAACATACGCAAAGCGCGTGTCGCGAAGCTTCAAGAGGAGCTTGCAAGCCTAGAAAAAGATCTCGCCAACACCACACCAACAACGAGAGACGCAGTCGAACAGGTCGCTCGGACGGAATGCCAGCAGCTTACCAACAACATCATGACCAGATTACCGCGTGAGATCCGCGATATGATCTACTTCCACCTCAGCACACGGGATCGCGAGCTCATCGAGCGCGAACACTTCCGGACGACCCTGGATCCGGTAACGAGACTCTACTCCTACGACTTCAACAGATGGAAAGCGCAACACTTCCCAGCGCACTACTGGAACACCGATTACGTTGGCCAACCTTTTTACCGCGAACTCGTGGAAAATTACTACCGAACAAGCACCTTTCTCTTCGGCGACGACCCAGGAGTAATGAAGCGTTTCCTCACCACCGACGAGATGAAACTAGGAATTCCCCCAAAAGCACTAGTCTCCAGCGTCGAGATCGGCCTGAATGCCGTCTCGCATGACCGCGGATCGTTCCGCGCTTACATGTTTGGCATACCAAAGTCACCGGAGCGAATGCGGGAGGCTCTCGATGGCATCTTCGAACTGAAGCCTGGGGCTAAGATTGTGATTCGTTTTGTGACAGAGGCGAAGACTAAGGAGGAGAGAGATGAGCATTGCAAGGGGGCGATGGCAATGCTATTTGACGACGCGCAGGTGGAGAAGATGAAGATGTATAAGGTTAAGTTTGTGGTGGATGAGGGGCAGGTTTGGGATTTGGCGGAGGCGATGAGGGATGAGTGGATGGGTATCCATGGGTGAAGCCTTGCGACGAATAGAAGACATCAGTTTGAACATGCAATCAAATGCTGAGGACGTGAGAGTAATGGGCAGCATGTGAGGGAAAGCTGCCCAAAGAAGGCCGCTAGCGTGTAACTCCTGTCAGCTCCGATTGGCTGAAGCATACGCCATCAGGGCCCGGGGGAAGGAGCACCCCGCCATGGCAGAAAATGTTATCGCGACACCCCTCGGCGCATGTTTCTACGCGTCAAACACTTTCCAAACTTCTTCAAACCTCAATTCCAACCTCGCACTTCATTTAGACGCGTCTCAATTCCATATCGCAAGATGGCTGGCGTTCCTAGCACTTACGATGGTACGTACCTTCCGTCCCGTGCTCGTCGGGCCAAATGCTTACCCTGTACACAGCGCCCGTTCACATTGCCGTCATAGGCGGCACTGGTATCTCTTCCCTGCCAGGCTTCACCCTCGCCGCTACACTCGACGTCGACACACCATGGGGCAAACCATCATCACCCGTCTCCATCCTACAACACCCGTCGCCCTCGACCGGCAAGCCTATCCCCATCGCATTCATCTCGCGCCACGGCCTCCACCACGAACTCGCGCCTCATGAGGTCAAGAACCAGGCTAACATAGCCGCGCTGCGACACATCGGTGTACGCACCATCATTGCCTTCTCCGCCGTTGGTTCTCTCCAAGAAGAAGTGCGACCGCGCGACTTTGTCATCCCCGACCAAATCATCGACCGTACAAAGGGCATCCGGCCATTCACCTTCTTTGAGGGGGGCATGGTTGGACACGTTGGCTTTGGCGACCCCTTCGATAAGCAATTGTCCAAGATCGTCAGGCAGTGCGGACATGCGCTGGAGGGAGACGGCATCACCCTCCACGAGAAGGGACTCCTCATTTGCATGGAGGGACCGCAATTCAGCACACGCGCCGAGTCGAACCTCTACCGTTCATGGGGCGGCAGCGTCATCAATATGTCTGCTCTACCTGAAGCAAAGCTCGCGCGCGAGGCTGAGATCGGATACCAGATGATCTGCATGGCAACAGACTACGACTGCTGGAGGGGCGATGGATCAGAGGACGTCAACGTGGAGATGGTCATGGCACATATGAAAGCAAACGCCGAGAACGCCAGGCGGTTCGTTGGCGCAGTGCTGAACGAGCTCAGCAAGGAGGAGCACACGGAGCAGGTGCTTGCTAAGCACCTCGATGGACAGATGAGATTCGCAGGCGCCATGACGAAGAAGGAGGGACGCGGATCAGAGGCCGAGAAGAAGCTCCAGTGGCTCTTCCCTGGCTACTTCGACTGAACGCCAAATGCTACTAAGCGCGCCATTGACAAAGGCGCATGACATTTGACTACGATATACTCCAATATTAGGAACGCGGAAATACCTACCCCGATCAAGAATCTATGCATGCGCCCGACGGCTGACCAAGGTTCTGGAGGTAAGACGCAGCCAGAGGCGCCGATTACGGCAGGTCGATAGCAATGGTCACTCCAAAACTCCAAACAGACCTCCATGTTTACATCATGGAAAAAATGCATTAGCCGTATCGATAACTATCCGTCGCCAGCAGCCCGTTAGACATCCGCGGGCACTTGTCAAGCTCGAGATCACGATTCTTTCTCTTAGCACCTTCCTTTCTCGTCCAAGATCTGCATTTCTACCTGCCGCAATCGCATCGACAGTTTCTCAGCCTACACAATGAGCGCTCGAGATGTTTATGATATTGAGAAACGGCTGAGTGAGAAATCCGGGCTTACAGGCTGCTCGAATACTTGGTTCGGGTGACACCGGTGTATTGCGCTGATCAGGTACCAGGGTGTGGCGAGTCGATCAGATGAACAGTACCTGCATGCCTGCCATTACCTCGCAACAACGGGCACAAATTGGAGGGTGACATCGCATATCTGTATTTCATATCATGCAGATCGATACATTTCCAGGATCGAATTTGCATTTGCACCGCGGGGAAGACGCGCGCGCAGCATGATCCCGGTCAGACATGGGTGCATGGCGGCAGTCCTTCTCGGGTCACCACGGGAAGCATGACTATAAGACACATGATATCGTACACAGTAATGAAGCAGCTCTTGCTCGATACCGCATCCACTCGTCGCTCTCCTACCGAACGGTAGCATTCGCAACCGTCATCATGGTTTCGGCGTGGTTTCTAACGAAGGTCTTTGTGGCTTTTGCGCCACTTACGACGATTGTGTACGCACAGTACAACGTCACCACACCTCAACTGCCTCTATTGCTGGATGCTACCGCAGACGACTTGGCTGCTGGTCTTGAGGCTGGTGATTTTACAAGTTTGGATTTAGTTCAGGTAGGTTCCCGGTTTTCTTGCCAACATGTGTAGACATGGATCTACCTTGGACAGCATCGCTGACATAATGTAGGCTTATGTGGGACGCATCATCGAAGTCAACAAGACTCTGCATGCAGTATTGGAGATCAATCCAGATGCGTGGACGATCGCGAAAGAGTTGGACGAGGAGCGAGCTTGTGGAAAGCTTCGTGGGTAAGTTGTGCTGCAAGAAACTGCATGATCCTTCGCTGACTGAATGCAGCCCTCTCCATGGACTCCCGATTCTCATCAAGGACAATATCGCTACCGCTGACGAAATGAACAACACTGCTGGATCTTGGTCACTGATGGGTGCCAAAGTTCCACGTGATGCGACGGTCGCTGCGAAACTGAGAGAAGCTGGTGCCATCATCCTCGGCAAGGCCAATCTCTCGCAATGGGCTAACTATCGATCTTCGAACTCTTCGAATGGATGGACTGCTCGAGGTGGTCAAACGTATGGCGCGTATTACCCTGGTCAAGACCCAAGTGGCAGCAGTAGTGGTAGCGGTGTCGCTGCTAGTCTCGGTCTTGCCTTTGGAACACTCGGCTCAGAGACGGATGGATCCATCATCTCTCCCAGCCAGCTTAACAATGTTGTCGGCATCAAGCCTACTGTCGGACTTACAAGCAGAGCACTTGTTATTCCGATCTCTGAGCATCAAGACACCGTTGGGCCAATGGCCCGCACCGTCAAAGATGCAGCCTACATTCTCCAAGCCATCGCTGGGCCTGACAGTTACGATAACTACACATCTGCCATTCCCTGGGCGAGCAACGCCACTAATGCCACCAAGCCCGACTACGTAGCTGCATGCACTCTGGATGCGTTGGAAGGAAAGCGCATCGGAGTACCGCGCAACGCTATCGGCACGCCCAGTCCCCAATCCGCGCCCATCTACGCTGCCTTCACAGCTGCTCTCGACGTCCTCCGTTCCGCCGGCGCAGTCATCGTCGACAACACCAACTACACCGCCTGGGACCAGTACCTCGAATCCAACGCCGAAGGCATCGTTCTCGACGGCGACTTCGTCCCCAACCTAGCACACTACCTCTCGCAACTCACATACAACCCCAACGACGTCCACAGCCTAGAAGACGTCCGCAACTTCACCCAAAACTTCCCCCAGGAGGACTACCCCGACAGAGACACAGCAGACTTCGACAGCTCCATCGCGCAATCCCAAAACTTCTCAAACACCGACATAGAGTTCTGGGAAGCCTACCAAGAAGACCTGTACCTCGGTGGCGAAGGCGGTCTCCTCGGTGCACTATCTACATACAACCTTGACGCCGTCGTTGTTCCTTCGCGCTCTGCATCTGGTATTTCCGCTATCATTGGCGGACCTATCGTTACTGTTCCGCTCGGTGCGCTGCCGCCCAATACAACGGTTGTCACGAACTCACGCGGTGATTTGAATGCTACAGCACCGAATATTCCGTTTGGAATTTCTTTTGCGGGTGCGCTGTGGAGTGAGGAGAGTCTGATTGGGTTTGCGTATGCGTTTGAGCAGAGGACTATGGTGAGGACGAAGGTTGTGCCGTATATACAGCCTAGTATTGAGATTGAGAATGTGGTTGGGAGCTATTAGGTATGGTGTTTGATTAAGCGAAGGACTGTGGTGCGGAACAATGTTGGACCATATAATCAGCGAGTGGTGAGACGGGGGATGTAGTCGGTATTTATTACATCAGAAGCGGGACAATAGATGAGAACTTGTATGAGGCTTGTTGAGCGGTCGGGAAGATATGTGTGAGCTCGGTGGGTGGTTGCCACCGAATGGCCGATCGGAGTTGTTGCGTCTTACATCATCGCAACCACTACGTGTTGTGATCGTAAACAAGCTTGTGAAACACCTTGTTGTGGCTTATCCTCCGATTTGTTTCTATCCGTCCAATAATGCTATCGTTTCGTTCGGTGTATCCAAATTGTAGGACAACATTCGCAGTCTTTGTACCGCCAATCTCCAGTTGATAGTCTATGAAGATATTGGCGCGTTCTTTCTCGATGAGCATTTGCTGGACATAGCTAGGGTGGCAATGAACGTGTTTTGGATGCCGCATCAGCGCGACTGTTTACACGGCCTCGGCGTTAAGCGGACTTAGCTTATACTAGCTGACAAGATCTAGAGGGACGTAAGACTTTTGTGGCTTGATGTCAGTCTGGTATACGACGTGAGGTTAGCGTCATCCCCAATCTGTAACTGAAATCTTGTGTAGCCGGGTTGTTGAGATGGACGTGATCAGGTATAAAGATGGGCGGGAGACAGCAATTGTAAACCACAAAGCGCCCATCAACTCCTTCTGCCAATTCAGCCAAAGTGATATCGCTTCCTCGCATCAGTATAACTTTGAAAGCGTCGTACTGAATCTGCAATGTCTTCCGCAACGCAGGAACTAACCCACATCCGCAAAGTCGCCCTCATCGGCGTAGGCCCCTCCACATCCCATCCTCCATCCATCCCACTGACACCATCAGGGCACCGGACAAGTCGGCTCCCACATCCTCACCCACCTCCTCGGCGCGGGCAAACACCAAGTCACAGCTCTAACCCGACATGCCAGCACCGCCACGCTTCCCACCAACCCCAACCTCGACGTCGTTAAGGTCGACTACGACAACGACGCAGCCCTCACTTCCGCCCTCTCAAACCACGACTTCCTCATCATAACCCTCTCCGCACGCGCCCCACCGACTCTCCATCTCCGCATCGTGTCCTGCGCCGCAGCTGCCAAAATCCGCTGGATCATGCCTAACTACTTCGGCTACGGCATCGGCGACCGCGCACTCAGTTGCAAGGCTGAACTACCCGCCAACTTCGAGCGTTTCATTGATGATGTGAAGAGTACCCCAGGAGTCGATTACACAGCGCTTGTATGCGGCTTCTGGTACGAATTCAGTCTCGCAATGGGGGAACCGTGGTTTGGCTTCCGGATCCGCGAGAGGAGCGTGACGATGTATGGAGACGGGATGAAGAAGGTTAATGTCAGTACGTGGGACGCTTGTGGGAGGGCTGTTGCGGGGTTGTTGTCTCTTCCCGTGCATCGTCAAGATGCCACCGATGGTGTCGCGTTGGAGAAGTGGAGGAACGAAGGTGTCTACATTTCCTCCTTCCTGGTTTCCCAACGCGATATCTTGGATAGTTTACACCGGGTGCTCGGGACGCGAGATGCGGATTGGACGATCAGATACGAGGATGTGGAGAAGAGGTTTGAGGATGGGATGAGGGAGGTGGGGCAAGGGAAGATGTTGGGGTTTGCGAAGGCGCTTTATGCGGGGGTTTGGAGGAGTGAGGGGGCTGATTATGAGAGGGAGGGGGGTCTGGATAATGGGGTGTTGGGGATGGAGGAGGAGGATTTGGATGGGGCGACGAGGAGGGCGGTTGAGATGGCGATGGGGCCGATGGGGGATGTTGAGGGGCAGTTCAAGTAAAGGGACTTGGTGGGATGTGGGGTTGTGACGTTGTAATTTGAGGAAAGGAAAGCGGGATGATGATTTCGTAGGAAGGAAGTTGTGTGGCTAAATTCGATGATGTTGAGGAAGGAGTGATGATGTACCATCGGCCATCATGGTTCCTGCTCTAATCATTCGGCTTCTACCCCACCTACATCCTCTCGTTAGCATCTGCCTCCCCTCACTCATTTAAGACGACTTACTAAGATTTCCTCTACTCGATACGCCTATTTCCAACCTCTACCCTTCTCTATTTTCCCCTCGCTCACGGGTGAACCAAAAACATTCCATTGCGTGGAGCTTCCGCGCATCTGCCATGCCGGTTCTTCGTCATTCTTGTCATACGATTTCCTCTCCTTCCAGTCTTTCCAGCGCTCGCGCAGCGATCTCTTTTCTTTGGTGTCCGGCTCAGGCTCGGGCTCTGCCATGAGGGCGGCGAGGGTTGATGCTGGGACGCCGCTGCCTTTGTGACGCGATTGTGCGAGCGCAGAAGCAGTCTGCGGATTGACGGGTGCTCCAGTTGCGGTTTTGCCATGTTGCGGCGGTGGCTTACGTGAAGGCTTGGGCTCGTAGGATATTGGTAGGTCTGGGTCTGGACTCGGATTTGTGCTCGATGATGTTGGGGTCGATGCCACGATCTCCTTCGCCTGCTCGCTTTCCTTAGAATCCATGTCGTGGGCGGCCAACACGCACAATGCCAGCGTGTGTAAGGTTTGAGGTACGTGGACTGTTCGCAGGATACAGCAATCTGACGATGCTCAGGCGTGCAGCACAACGTTCACAATACATGTTAGCGAGTTGTAGTCAGCCTTGGCCCACATCTGCAGTCAGCATCGTATCATCGATGCATCCTGCCACCTGCCAGTGCCGAACACCCGAATGCGAAAGGAACATATGCGATGATAGGCCGTGATGGGCGCGCCGAGAACCCCGAGTTGCGGCAACAAGTCGACCCAGCATGATCTCAGGCTTCACAAGATATTAGATCCGAAATCAGACACGATAAGAGACTCTACCCAGGGAGGTATGAAGTCGCGTTAATCACGATGTCGCACGAAAGATGGTGTTGATGGCGCGCGACATTGATGACGCCATGTACTCGATTTGTCAAAGCTTCGGTGGCGGAAGCTCTCCGCCACCCCTCCGCATCATCTCCAATCCGCCGACGAACAAATACTCCACCAGAACAACCACCACCACCTTCCCGTAGAACGAATCCATATGCGCTTCCCTTCCTTCCCCACATTCCTCCGCGCCTTCCACACGGTCACCAACACAACAAGCGCTTTTATCCGATCGAGTCCTGCTAGCACGCTCGGTCGCACTATCTACAACACGCCACAGCGCGCAGTCATTTACCGTTCGATGCCAAATATCCCCTTCTTGGGCGCCCTTTTCGGATCTTCTAGCAGTATGGCGGATAACACAAACTACCCTGTTCAAAAGCCCGAGGGCGAGTGGCAGGCACAGCTATCGCCAGGTACAACAGCACCTATCCCAACTACCAGCGCACGGTCACTAACACTACGATAGAGCAATTCCGCATCCTCCGAAAGAAAGGCACCGAAATGCCCGGCTCCAGCTCACTCGACAAGCACTACCCCGACGCCGGCGTCTACAAGTGCACCGGCTGCGAAGCGCCCCTCTACAAGGCAAACCACAAGTTCGACTCTGGCTGCGGATGGCCCGCGTTCTGGGATGCCGTCCCTGGCGCCGTGGGACAGAAGCCTGATCCTGGTCTTGGCATGATGAGGACGGAGATTGTTTGCAATAACTGTGGGGGTCACTTGGGACATATCTTCAAGGGCGAGAGGTTCGGTAACCCCAAAGATGAGAGACACTGTGTCAACGGTGTGTCGATCAACTTCAGCCCTGATGACAAGAACTGAGTTTCTGGGTCATGGATTAGATGAGTTGAGTGGTGTATATATGGGGGTGTAGGGCTAAGTGTATTAGTGACGACGAAATGAGAGACAACGTTGATCAATGGCTTTGATAAACTCGCGCATGACGTGCAGTGGTTGCTGGCATGGCGTTCTTCATCTTAGGACCGACTCGATTCAGCTACTTGAGCCCCCACGTCACCTCAGACAGCTATATGAAGCTGCAGATTGCTTAAACTGATACATACGACCATAGGATCATGAAAATTAGGCTTCCCGTCCGCTCAGCCATATACAAGCATGATACCGGCGGATTAGTAGTTAGGTGGGTGACCACTAGCGAATCCCCGCTGTTGTATGTTTTTGCTCTTTTTTGCCCCAGATCTGAAATGGGGACTCTCGAACCCATGCCGCTCTTTCTGTCCTTTTCCTCTTTTTTTTGCTCTTTTTGGCTGACTTAGCTGGACAAGCAAGCTAATGCATCCACCTTATACAAGGAAAAAACTAAACAAGTCTAGAGCCTACATTAACGCTAAGTTATCTATCTTGTAGGGTTTTAAGTTAATGTAGGCTGCAGGCCTGTTTAGTTTTTTCCTTAGTTGGCGTGCGTCCGTGGATTCATCACACGGCTCGTCACGCGACGCTGATAGCAAACGTTAGTTGTTCCTATATCTATCAACTTCCTTACGCATCCAGTCTACAACAGACACTCCAAGGTAAGATGACATCTAACAGCGAAGACTGCCATAGGACCGATGAAGTCGACGGTTGCGCCATGTGTATGAAGAAATGGACTACCGCATGTACTGGATGCGGCAATATCGGCTACTGTTCCGAAAATTGTCGACAAGAAGACGCGCCACAGCATGATACCATCTGCAGCACTTTCAAGGACTTTCAAACCCGGCCAAGCGAAAAACACTTTCGAGCCCTCTACTTCCCTGCCGATGAGCCCAAGCCACGATTTATCTGGCTTCTCATGGACGGAGAGAGTCTTACCTGGAAACCCAATCCTACCGATCTTGCCAAGTATGTTCCAGGATCACCTTCGTCGGCGGACTCGTTCATAACAGATCACCGTGTCGTGCAGGATGATCATAGCGAGAACCGGGACCTTATAAAGGGTTTGTGCATCGAGTATGATCCAGTGTCTCAGGGTCAGTCAGGTAGCCACAAGGGTCCAGCTTCCATGGAGCAGTCAGCCAATATGTGCTTTGCTAGAATGATTGGACCGGAAGTTGGCGGACTTCGCCGTGGTGGTCAGGTTGGACGTGTTCATGGGTGGAATCCTGAATATGGACTAGAGTCAGGGGATGTGGATTGCACTTCGTTGGGTCCGCTTCTGGCATGGGTCACGGAGGTTACTTTGTATTAGACATTTGGGAGAATGCTGCGGATCTGATTGCGAGGATTGTGTTCGTTCAGGATATATTGGGGCCTATGGGCATGTATACTGATAGATTGATGACTGTCATTCACACCCAACGATAGATTTGTATACCCTAGTGGCGTTTAAGGCAAAGAACCTCTCGGCAATCTTCACTATAATCATGCATACAATTCACTAGTCCACCTGCTTTCAGCACAGTAATTCACAGTGCATGCCTACACCATTAAACAGATACACTACTCTCTCACATATCTGAACAACACTGCCCAGATTACCTTAGCCGACTACGAGTGTAAAACCGCGTACGCAACCCATCAATACATGCACCGTTGCAACCCGCAATCATGTCACGCTACCGACTCAGCAACGTCTTCAACGACCAATACACATACACCTACACGCCACTCCCAAACCCAGTCCCCGAAGCCGAATGCTTCATCTGCAAAACACCCTACTCCCCACACGACCCCGAAGGCTGCCAAGCAATCCAACTCCATCCCTGCGGCCACATCATCGGCCACTCATGCTTCACAGAATGGATCAACCGCGCACCCCAATCGTGCCCCTACTGGTCCCACCACCTCCATCCCACGCTGAAACCCTCGGTTGGCGACGAAAATCTCGAAGTCAAGTTCCTCCGTTGGTTGGTGCATACAAAATGGATAACTCACATAGATCAACACCACGACTTCCACCTTGAGATCCTCACCCCCCTCAAATGGCGCAGACGCGCACTGTGTGCCGTGAAAGCGCTAGCCAAGGGCACCCTCACAGACGAGGACGTTTATGTGCTAACCAAGGCTTCTTTCCTCACGTTCATGGACGCGGTGTTTCGGCGTGATATATACGCAAGCAGCCGGGTTTTCGTGGTAGGCCTTGGAGTAGAGCTTATGGGTCGTGCGATACGACTTTACTTCTCGATTGGATCCGACAACGTGCTCTTGGATTTAGTAGGTAGGTTGGTGTGGTTGACCATTCTTATAATTTGGGTTTCGATACTGGTATACGCGTGCGCTTATTCTGGGGTTACGTGGTGGGTGTTGAAGCTGGGTGTGCGGCGGCGTGACGCAACTGAGCGAAGGAAACCTTTTGGCATGCAGGAGTTGTTTTGGAGAGGATTTCGATTTGGAAAGAAGTCTAGATGAGTAGAAAGTATATATGTACAAAGATATAGGTATGAAGGTTACGGGGCTACGTAGATTCAATATCCCCAGAATTTTGGAAGCGTTCACTGACGCTTGACGTACTCGACTGGTCCGTCGTACTTGTCCTTCCCGATTACGTAGTAGTAACCCATTGCAAAGACAACAAGAACCGCGAACATGACTATGGACCAGTTCATGTCTGCCAAAGACGGGTTTGGCACCTCGGGGAAGCAGATCAACACAATAGCCAGAGACAGGTATGTGATGGCGATGATGTTAATGTAAAGGCCCGCCCTGCCAAGGTCGAACTTAGAAGGAAGGAGTGGTTCTCCGAGGACACGTTTCCTGATCATGCAGCCGATGACGATGATGTTGGCAGTGAAGATACCGAGTCCGCCTAGCGCGATGACGATGTTGAAGGCGATGGCGGAGCCGATGTTGATCAAACTCAAAAGTGCGGTTCCTACGAGGGTTGCGATGACGGAGTTGACGGGAATGTCCCAGCCTGGTGGTACCTAGGGTTAAGATTAGCGAAAGGATCAGGAAGCGGGAAGGATGAACGTACGTAAGCGAACCAGTTGGAGAATGGGAGACCTTGATCACGGGCGAAGGACCAGAGTTGACGGGATGAAGCTGTCACCTGGTTGACCGAGCTGAACATGAGCAATGAGCAGATGAGTACTACGAGAATGTTCGTGGCCACGATAGATCCCGTCGCATTCAATAAGATCTGAATCCATGGTTGACCAAGCGGGGTGGCGAGAAGCGTGTCGAGGTCGTTGCCGAGAGTGGAGAAGACAGTGACGGTCATGATGAAAGCCAATGAGTAGTTCACGACGGCCGTGGATACCATGGCTCGAGGACTGACCCACGCAGCATCCTTCACCTCCTCAGCGAGATGGACGGCCAAGTCAGGGTCTCCAAGGGTAAGAATGGGGCCAAGGATACCGACGAGAGTCGCAAGACCTGTATTACCCCAGCCACTGGGGTCTTCGAAATGAGTCCATGTGGTTGTGACATCTGAGCGCTCGCCCATGACCCAGAGTACTACGACAAAGGCGAAGAACCCGAACACATGGAGGACGAGTCCGAAGCCTTCCAGCAGAGGAAGCTTCCTAACGAGAACAGTGTTGCACAGGATCGAGAATGTGGTGATGGCGATGGACAGAAGGGTGCTATGCCAGCCTTGGATGACATAGGATGGCTTGTTCAGCACGATCAGAGCTGTGAACTGATCGGCGACCGCGAAGGCCGTACCAGCCATACCTGTTTGCCATGCAATGACACACAGCCATCCTGAGATGATCCGTCAGTACTGTATACGCATTGTGTTCAGCGACATATAGCATACCGGTGATGTAGCTGAGTATCTTCTGATATTTCCTTGGAGCCAGTTCCGATATCCAATGATATTGCCCACCAGCTGTTGGGGCCCTTTATCTGTGTTAGCGGGACGCACTGATGCTCGATTCATCACACAGTCACCTACATGGACACCATCTCTGCCAATGAAAGCGTGACGAAGAACATGCCGAAGCAGACGACGACGAGTAACCAGATACCGCCGGCAGCTCCTCCATTGTAGAGTGAGATTCCGATACCACTACAGCAACGTCAGCAGTCTTCTTCGTCTTCGAGGAACAGTACCATACATCAATGCGTATTCCCATGTGCTGCCAAGGAGTACAGCGAAGCCGAAGATGGTCAAGAACTTGAATTGCCGCTGATCTCTTGTCAGTCTATCGGAACCTCTCCGGCGGGCGTTTGCAACATACTCTCAACTCCTGCAGCTTGCCCATGCGATCCATATCGCTCTCATCACTATGCGTGCCATACTTTTCACCCACGGCAGTCTGGTTCGCCAGCTCGATGCTGTTGGGAGAGTCGATCGCCTCCGAAGGACCCTTCATCATGCTGTCGTTCATTGTCGCGATGCGTGCATGCCACAAGTAGATAGAGGAGTGTAGTCGGTAACCAGTAATCAGAAGAAAAGAAATTCGACAGGGTGGTTCCGATGTCTGCTGCGGGACGTACTATCCCATTCGAGAGGGTGGCGCTGGGTGGAGCAAACGTGCTCAGCTGTCTCGTTCGCTTGGAGACACTGCAGGGTATCTGGTACGTAATGTTGGGAATCAAAGGATCTGGAGGATCAGATTGGAGACCGGGGGGCTGGCGCATGCCGCGAGCTTGTTCGCGTGTTCGCAGGTTTTCATGTGGCAGTGGGACTCTCTGGACGCACTGGACAGGTTCAGTATGCTCCGCAGCACGTATTGTAGGATCTAGATGCTCTTCGCTTATGCGCAGAGAAATGGCAGTCACAGAAGGACCGGCTTGCGCACCGGCTTGCGCCGCAGAACTGCCGTTAGTCTAGCATCCTGACGGGTCGGGAAGCCCTCGCGTGGGATGGCTGCTCGACTGCATTTCTCCTGCGTCGGAGCTTTAACCGGATGGGAACATCGTCTTTGGCGACTGCAAGCATGATGACACAGTGACATGTTGATCTGCAACATCTTCGTGAAACTGCCATGCGTGGAATACAGCCAGAGATACGATGCGAAGATCGAAGATGGGGACAGTGGAGTGGTACATGTGAAATGAGAGATTGTTCTGAATGATGGTGTGGGGTGAGTGGCGCCGACGGGACGGCTGGTGGGCTTCTGGAGACTTCAGGCCTTTAGCGCAGGGAAAAGCTTGAGTCAGCCCGGGCCGCTGGCCGCGCGTGTCAGGACTCGAGGACAGCATTGCGAGCTAACAATCAGACCACGCCGATGCGACTCACAAATACTTCCACGAGTGACGCGAGCCGAATACATATTAACGTGATCTTGTCTACTGCGCGCAGTAAATCTCTGACGCGAGAAGCACCGAGAGTCTTATGACAGACTCGCCGTCTCCCGTACAGCCCCAAATACCCGGTGGGAGCGGGCTGCGGGAATTCCGACCTCTTCGTTTTATGTATGTACAGTAGGGCCGTACTGCATACTTGTTGCTCTCTATATACAGGCACGGCACGGTTCGGTCAGTGCTCGGCCGGTTGCGCACGAGGGAAAATCGATCGGGATTGGATGCTGGGTATCATCATCTCGGCATCCCAGCCCTTGGCGACCAATGCAGGCAAAGTCCCGGAGGCGAGCGGCTATCAGGAGCCAAGGTAGGCGACCCAGTATTCGGGATCACTCTTGCGCCTCACGTTGTCGAGTGTGATGGAGGGACATGAGCGACACGGTAAGATCTGTTCCTTGAGGCCCGACATGTTTCCAACAACCAACGGTGTCCAGAACTTTATTACTGCATGTCGAGCGCAACATAGCAGTCGTTTATAACGCCTTTTTGCCAGTCTGTTTGGCCTCACGCGACAGATGGCGTACTCATCCAGTTCCTCGCTCCTGGCCAGGGCGTCGGACAACCGCTTCGCCCGCATCACGACCACCGATCGGGGCGCGACGCTTTGGGTCGTCACGCTTCTTTCCATGATTTATGCGGTCCTGGTACTCGCAGTTCGTCTCGGGTTCACGAAATGGAGAGCGCATACCTGGGACGACTTTGTCGTCGTAGTAGCACATGTACGCGTCGCGTTGCCCCCCACCTTTACTGCCTTTATCAGTATGACCCGAAGCTGACGTCAACACAGCTTTTGGCGTTCAGCATGTGGGCCTTCTTGTTTTCAGCGCTGAAGAATGGTCTCGGGAAGTCGTATAGCATCTTAGAAGATGCAGAGATATCTAAAACACAAGAGGTTAGCCGAAGGTTTCTTTATTACCTCCACTCCATCCAATATGCTGATGTGCGCTAACACTTTGGATGTTGTCAGCTTTATTTTACGAGTCGGATCTTGCTGTTCATCGCACTCGGACTTTCCAAAGTCTCTATCCTAATGCTCATTCGGTCTGTGTTCGCCCGGAACGTCAAGGTCTCCATACTAGCGATTGGTACCGGGGTGATCGTAGTGGTGTTGGGCCTGATTGGAGCCATTGCAACCACGACCTATTGTTCAGTCGATACCGTCATACCGAGACCTGGTGACGAGTATTGCGTCGATTCAGTGAGTCTAACCTCCGTCTCCCTCGAAAGGCTGTACTAGCTCGCATGAGTGGTGCCTCATCTTTGGTAGCATTCCCGTCAATGTCCCCCTGGGAGATCCACACATGTTTCTGCACAAACACTGACCTGTTAGATTCCCTGGCTAAAAGCAATTACTATCGGTGACATGATCACCGAGGTAATCATCATGGCCTTGCCGATAATAGGCTTCCACTCGTCTCTAATGTCGATCAAAAGTAAATTCATCGTTGTGATGGCCTTCTTTACGAGGATACCGTACGTATGAACACCGGATCGAGCTGGCGACGACACTAACACCTTTTTAGAAACGTTGTCTTCGCTCTTATGCACTTCCTCGCGTATGCCAAATTCATAGAGAGTCGTGAGCCAGCCATTCGCATCGTCCCGACCGTCGCCTGGCAAAGCGTTCTTCTTTCGTTCAACCTCATATCCGCAACAACTCCACTCCTCAAAGGCTTTACCCAAGGATTCATGACACAAGGGGTATCCCTAGGATACTTACGTGAGGGAACAACGGGCGGAGGTAGTGGGATGTCAGGCGGCAGTTATGAACTCAAGTCCCTGACGAAGAGTACTCGATCGAAGTCGAAGTTCTCGTCGTTGAAGCTGACGCCGTCGGATGCATACGCCACCACAACAGTCGAGGGAAACTCCGAAGAAGATACTCTCCCACCCTCAAGACTAGACCGCTTAAGGGGTCAGGAGAGCTCCAGAAAATCGACCCTCCCACCCTCCAGGATGGACTGCATGAGAGGTCAGCGAGCGGAGCGTGCATCTATTGCTAGTCAAGAGTCGCAAAAGATCATGATCAAACAAGAATGGCAGATTTCGGCGGCGTAGACCGTAAGAGTATCTTTTCTGAGCATGTGGTGTTGTATGCCATGGGCTTGTGCCGTAGCGTCCATCCTAACTGATATGCAAGTGCCATATTCGTTCTTCCCTCGCGCGACAGGGATTTTGCGATGCGCTTACCTAAGCCGCCGGGATTACCCCGCCAAGTGGCGACGCAACATTAAACTCCGACATCTCCAGGCAAGCGACCACCCACACTTCCCATTATCTCTTCACCAATAAGATGGCACCACTAATCTTTGGGACGGCACATTTCTGGTTCCGGGCGCTAACAACGGTCCTGAGATAGCGATAATGGCGTACCCATTCTTCGTCGTTCCCAAAATCGCTTCTTCGCTACAGAGCGACTCGTCATCTGCACTTCTTCCATTCTCATGAGACTCGACCACGGAAGATACGATGTCACACCTTTGCCATCAAGCGTTGGCGCGAATGCAATAGCACCTGACGATGGAGACGAGGTCAAGAAAAAGAGGATAGGGTCGCGTGACCTGCATGTCGACACCCGGGCAAATACCACATCTTCCGATATCGACGACGTCGAACAAGACAAGCCTAAGAGCCAACCGGTGTCATGGAGCGAACTGCCTCGGAAAGACCAGCTCTTCGTCTTGATGCTTGCTCGTCTTTCCGAACCTTTGACTCAGACCTCGCTGGGCGCATATCTCTACTACCAGCTCCAATCCTTCGATCCATCACTCCCAGAGTCGACCATCTCGTACCAAGCTGGCATCATCGGCGCAGCATTTCCGGCGACTCAATTCATGACCGCAATGTTATGGGGTCGATTCTCGGATGCAGAGTACGGTGGCCGAAAGAGGACGATCTATCTTGGGCTTCTTGGCACAATGCTTAGCATCATTGGCTTTGGCTTCTCGCGCAGTTTCGCCATGGCAGTAGCGTTTAGATGTCTTGGTGGTATACTGAACGGAAATGTTGGTGTGATGAGGACTATGATCAGTGAGATCATCAAGGAAAAGAAGTACCAGAGTAGAGCCTTCTTGATCTTGCCTATGATCTTCAACGTCGGCGTCTTGGTCGGACCTATAATGGGTGAGTATCATCGGGCTGTCTACGTAGAAGAACGTACTGACAACAACAGGCGGTGTGCTAGCAGACCCCTTTGCCAGCTACCCTTCTTATTTCGGGCCAAACTCCACTTTCGGTGGCAAAGACGGCGTACACTGGATGAAGCGATACCCTTACGCCCTACCCAATCTCACGAGCGCTGTGTTCCTATGCCTGTCATCCTTTGCCGTTCTCTTCTTCCTCGAAGAGACAGGTGAACTCTGCAAGCATAGGCCCGATCCAGGTCTCCGCGTTGGCCGATGGATATGTCGGACGATCTTTCGCCAGAACATCGCATCTGAAGAAGGGTACAACGTTGTACCGGAGGATGACTTTGAGCTACAACCCACACCCACATCGGTACATGCACCATCATCTGCTAGTCTTGACAAGTCGAGGATTATCGTCAGACAGCAGCTACCCTTCCGTCGTATCTGGACTCGCAACCTCGTCACAACGCTCTGCGCGCACGGAGTTCTTGCTATGCACGTAGGTACCTTCAACGGCCTCTGGACTATTCATCTCTCCACGCCTCGCTTCGACCGTAGTCACCCATATCCCCCTGGGTTCACACCTCACGGCCTATTCTTTACCGGTGGTCTCGCCATGCCTCCAGCGCGTATCGGTATCGCACTTGCCATCATCGGTGTCATCGGCATACCCTTGCAACTCTTCGTTTACCCACGAGTTGCGCATCGTCTAGGTACAGTGGGCTGCTATCGCATCTTCCTCGTTCTCTTTCCAGTGATGTACACGACCGCTCCTTTCTTGAGTCTAGTTCCCAGCTGGACTTCCCCACCTGATGGTGTCAGCGGACCTTGGATATGGATCGCTATTACATGTGCTTTGTTCATACAAGTCCTCGCCCGTACATTCGCTCTGCCCTGTACGGCTATTCTCATCAACAACGTCAGTCCGCATCCATCGGTCTTAGGTACAGTTCATGGCATAGGCCAGTCGGTATCCAGTCTGACCCGCACCGTGGGGCCAATACTCTTCTCATGGATCTTCGGAAGGGGGCTGGATATGGGCATGATCGGACTGGCATGGTGGTGTATGGCTGCTGTAGCCATCGCTGGATGGGTGCTCGCACAGGGCGTAAAAGAAGGGAATGGACACGAGATACTGCTAGAAGGGGAGAAGGAAGAGTATGATTGAGAATGTAGACGTCAATGCATCCAGAAATCTCATTTCTAGTACAAGATTCAATCACCACCTGGCAGCTACTATCTCTCCAGGACTCCTGTCCTACACCCTTACCACCATCTATTATGCCTACGTTGCTTTTCACAGGCTGTTACCTGCAATGCACAACCACCTCATATCCTCCCCGCTCCTTCATTGGCAGCTTCTTAAGCGCAAATCATGCTCTCGTATACATCTCAGTCCACCATCGCTAATCTTCAAGAAGCCTCCCCCACCACTGTAGCCCACAAACCTCAAAGTCCCGCCTCCTCCCCAAACCCCCCATTCACCCCCTCCTCATCAGCAAACAACTCAAAAACCTTCTCAATCCTCTCCTTCGTATCCTTCGCAACCCCATCCCCTTTTCCATCTCCCCCACCCTCTCCAACAACACCCCCCAAAACCTCCATAAAAACATTCAACTTCCCCCTCCAATCCGCCACATCATCGCTCTCAAAGTCAATGTCGGGATTAAACCACTTTGCCTCCGCCGCATCAATAACCCATTTCAGCGACCTATTAAGATAGACGAGATCAGAACCACGAATCCCTTTCTTCTTCTTCTCAAGGCAGGTTTGTAGCGCTTTCATCTCGTCCGCGAAAAATTGCTTGAAATGGGGGTTGGCGAAAGCGGAGACAAGGGTAGAGGAGGAGGTGATTTTTGAGGCGGAGAAAGAGCCCATGCCTAGTTCGACGTCGGGTTTGGATGCGGATTTGGGGGGTAGAGAGGGGGCTTTTGAGCGCGGTTTGGCGGCCGCCTTTTCGGTTGGTAAGGGTTTAGATGGTAAGTAGCCTAAGCTTGAGAATTGGGATGGGTTGACCGCGGCGATGGACGCCGTGGTCACGGGCTGTGGCGGCTGCGAGGATGGTGGTGCGGGTATGGGGGCAGTGGTAACTGTGGGCGCGGCGGCGACATGGCTTTCATACTCGTCGGAAGCGTCGATCATGTCGACCTCAGGAGAGGACATATCGCTGTTGTCTGCGCTTGAGTTGCTTGTAGCAGTACTGAAGGACGCCACGCTGGGCTGTGAGACTATCGAACTGGCAGGCGTACTCGCACTGAAGGTCGACGCGGTGCTCCAAGATGTTGCCGAACTTCCAGAGTTATCGCTACTTGGAGATGACGACGATGGTGACGACGCGGCCGAAGCAGGCGGACTACCAAACACCCCACCGCTCGTCTCGAACGCGGCCAGTTGGTCCATAGTATCGTATCCGCACTCCATCTCGTCTCCCTCCGCCTCTCTCAACCGTGCTTGTTGCTGCTCCACAAAGCCATGCGCTATGGACCGCCATGTGGACTTATGTCGCGCGAAGCGAGTGTCGAAGGGTTTGTGCATCGAGCTTGGGCTGGTAAGACGAGGGGGTAGGATGTCTATTCGGCGAAGCATCTGGTCGCGCTTCTTTGTCGTTCGTACTGCTGTGTGTGGCTCGTGGTTGAGATGGACGTTTAGGTAGGTGATGTGGGGTTTGGAGACGCGGGAGTTGAGGGTGCGGTCGTTGGGGGTGCGCTTAAAGGCCATATTGGCGATAAGTGATGATGGAGGTGTCTTGCTTGTCAATAATAGAAGCAGAGATAGGGTGGTGTGATGGGTGTTCGCGAGATGTCTGGTATGGGTGTACTCTTGCTCGCGAGTAGCGGACGACAAGGGAGACGCTGAGGCTGTTGTGGGATGGGAACACGACGGTGACCGCGTATTGCTAGTGTGGGTCCCAAGCGCCCTCAATACTGCGTGACCGGCGGCAGCGAAGGGTCGCAAAAGTCGAAGTGAATGGAGGTGAAAGCGGGCAAAAGCCCATGGACAGACTGGTGGGCGTCACGAGCACACGCCCTGTCACTGAATCAACAACTGAAGGAGCGCTACACATTGTGCACAACGAATACTATGTCTTCGAACGTAGACAATACTGGTCGAGAAGAGCTGGAGTAGGGAGGGCGTTGTGTAAGTCCCACTTCGAAGCTCGACTTTGCGGTCCATATGATATACAATCAGCTTATTTCTACTAAGCGTTTGGAATGTTTATGTATTTATACTATCAGAAGACTATATATCTACCTCCACAGACCCATCAAACCAAATGACAGAGACTCACCCTTCAACCCTTCTCTCAGACACCATCCCACCTTATATAAGAAAAAAACTGAACAGGTCTGCAGGCTACATCAAGATAAAAGCTTGCGAAGTCGGTTGCCCAACAGCGACGCAGGCTCCGGGGCGTTCAGTTTTTCCCTTGTATGTCATGATGCTCATACCACCGCACTGTACCCACCTCAACACTAGAGATAAGCTCTATTCACCACGTCCAAACCTCTTCTTCGGATCGTAACGCTCAATCTCTCCGCGAGCAGTCCGACTCGGTCTCGGCTTCGCTTTCGGCTTACTTACCTTGTCATCTTCCACCTTCTTTTCTGGCTTCTTTGGCTCTACTTCTAATCTACTGCCACGCTTGTTTGTGACAGCTGACCGTTCATGTGCTCGACTGTCCATCTCACCAGTAGAACGCGCTGCAAACATCTTTTCTCGGCGTCGTGCCTCAACTTCTCGTGCCAGTGCATATCTGTCGACCGGCGCAGCTGGCTCCGCTGGTGGTTCCACTACTGTCGCACGTTTGCTGCTGCTCCTGTCTTGTGAGTCTCCGCGACGGCGGCGGCGGCGTTGCCTGTCCTTCTCCTCTTCTCGGCGACGGGACTCTTCCTCTTGAGCTCGCTTCTTCTCTTCGATCTCCAATCTCCGTTCGTTCTTTGCTTCACGCGCTCGCTGTATCTCGGCCTCTTCCTGCTGACGACGCTTTGCCACCTTTTCGTTGGTGATCTGCTTCGCCCGCTGTATCTCGGCTTCTTCCTGTTGACGATGCTTCTCTCGCTTTTCGTCGGTAATCTGCTTCGCTCGCTCCATTCGCCTGTCGTCTTCCTTCTTACGTGCTAGGACTGTGTCGTCCAAGTCACTTGAGCGTTGTGCTTGCTTCTCCGTTCCTTTCTGCTCTGTTGCGTCAATCTTGGCAAGACCTTGTGTTGGGCCTGTCTGACGCGGCTGCGACTCTGTCATGTGGAGTCGACGTCCTTCTTGGTATGGACTCTCAGACGGTTGTCTGGTGCTGCTTCTTGACCTATAACGATCATCATTGTGTTTAGAAGCGGGAGATCGGCTTCGACGTCTGGGCTCCCGATCTCTTCGTAAGTTGCGCGAGTGGCGATCATCCTCGGAGTGATGTTGGCCTTCGCGTGGCCGATTTGGAGAAATCGATCGAGCACGGTGTCGTTTCGCCTCCCCAGGAGCTTCGTTGCGTTGTGCGCACTTGATACTGGCAGTCGATGCGTCATTGCGCGACACACTGCCATCTTTGTCTTGTACAAAACGGTCTGTCTTAGTATCCGTTCTGGCAGGGGAAGGATCGGCGAGAATGGCTGACGACTTGAAGCGCTTTGGCGGTCTGGTAGTTACTTCAGGCTCGCATTGGTCGACAGACTTCCTCTTCTTGCTTGTGTTAGAAGGCGATCGAGATGATGTGTCTGAGATCGTATGATTCGACATTGTGGCGTTGTGAACAATATACTCATCCGCAAATCTCTCGCCGCCAAACACCATGACGGTCCCCTCATTGCTTTCAATGACGGCCCGTCTCTTTCTTTGATCCTCCATGAGGTCCTCCTCGCCTACTTCTGACCTCTTTCTCTTCTGTCGCGTTTGTTCCTGATCACTGTCCCCGTCCACATCTTGCTTTCTGGCTTCTTTTGGGACGAGTTGAACGTAGCCGTAATCTTCAATCGACGGTGGTTCAGACTGCTCACTCGGTATGCAAGGTTCGACAGTGCAAATGCGCTGAGGTGTGCTCCCGTTGGCATCGGCGTCGTGTTGGGCGAGTGAGGGCGGCGTTGGTGGTGGCGTAAGACTTGGAGCTGCGCTGAAGGTATGCCCTCTTGCTTCTACGTCAACCCCAGCCTCTGTCTCTGGAGTCCCGCGATTCGAGAGTCGCTTTGGATAGGTGACAGCAGGGCGCGGCTCGATCTCTTCGCCGTAGATGTTGGGTAGGGAAAGGCCGTCAACATTCGCGTTTGTCGCGTTGCCTTGGTAATCAAATTGAACACTGGTGTCGAGCTGCTCGGAGTGTACGACGTAGTCGTCTCTTGTTTCCGACCAGACCTTGTATCCTGCCGACAGAGCTGCGTCGCGCTGTTTGTTAACTAACAGCGATGCCTTGACCTTTGCTTTTAGAAGATCCTTCTTGCATTGCGCAACATCCTTGGTCTGGAACGATGAGGTGACACAGTTTGCACGCCTATTGGAAACGTCTGGAGCGGGAAATGGCGCGCTCTGAACGACGTCGTGCGCTGATGGTCCCGGCTTGTAGCGACCAAGTGCGGCAGATCCAATTTTGCTGACGAGCTCCTGGTGTGTAGGCTCGCGATCGTAGATCTGGCGGAAACCATCGGCATTGCTTGGTGGGAGTGTTTGTATACCAGCGCTGCGGTACAAGACGTGTCCTTGAGTAGTCACCTCGGCTGTCGATGGGACCGCCTCATGTCCCGACGACCCAGACTTGCCGTGTTTAATCGATGATGTAGCAGCACTAGAGAACCTGCTTCCTGGTAGAGTTGCTGCGCTGGTAAACGTAGTGTAGGGAGTTGTCTCGGCTGCGACGGTGCCGATATCAGTAGTGGTGTTGACATGTTCCAGAACCTGCTGCAGGCGTGCGTCGGCGGCGGGTGCTCGTTCAGTCATGACTGGTGATGTGGATACAGCGGACACGTGAGGATAGTTGGTCTGCGGACGTTGACAAGTGATGTCGCAATATGTGGTAATGCAAGTCGGTGGAAGGTGCAAACGTAGGATCAGGGTCCAGCTGGACAATAGCAGCTAGCGCGGAACCAAGTCGAAAATCGCGTGCGTCAAACACTTCGTGAATCTGACGTCTCAATAAAAGTGAATACATGTTTCCCGAATAAGAATGTGTCTGACCTCTTGCCCCATCCATTGTTACATTGTTTCGATGACATTGTGTGAATAATTCCTCGTCCAAATTGGCATCCAGATCCGCGAAAAGAGATCAAGACATGTACTTTTCCGCGCAGTGTTCTAGCTCCTATCGTAGTATATTCGCGATTATGGGTACAGAACCATGCTCAAGTAGTCGCTCCAGTACGGTGCATTGGTGGTGAAATGGGTGAGCTGTAGCGGTTAATAGATCGCTCTTTCGATATCAACGTCCTCATCACAAAGCCACCCCGTGAACTTTGTAGGGCCGAAGTCGCCAGTGTGTGGCTCTTCCGAGACCTCTCCGACGTTCAAGTCTTGCGAATGAATCATGCAAGGCGTAGGATACACCAGCCAGGAAACGATCTGGTATGTGTACTCTGTGTTGAACGGACGCGGTGGCGAGAGGCAAATGAAACCGATGAGGGTTAGAGGAGGTTAGACGGTCCTGGGGTTATGAAGCGCTTGTGCTCCATTGTTCTGTTCTCATTGCTTTGTTTTTGTTCCCGCCCTCGCGTTTGAGAGACACACTGTGGCAGGGTGAGTACGTGTTCTTGCTCTGGCACTCACGCAGAGTTGCCGTGATTAGTGATGATAAGAAAGATAGCCGTTACCGTCAAGCTGTCAATGGTCGGAGGAAAGCACTTCTGCGTTGGTAAGCGGAGTCTGAGTTTTGACAATTTGTGCATCCGTTGAAAGATTGAAGCTTCCATTGGGCCGAGAGTCGCTTCCCCGCCTCTGTGGGGTGGATATCGATCTCAATGGAGCATGCCTTGCGAGACGCATGCGTGCTGCTTGGCCAAAAGACGCGTAGGCGTGTCGTAATTCCAGGGCAATCGAAGATGCCAAGTTGGTGAACCGTTGACAAGCCTCGATCGCAAGGCGACTAGCAAGCGACGTTAGCTATAGCGCTGAGCTTGGAAATGTCGATGAGCTGCGGTCATCACTCGGTCGGCTGTGCAGCGGGCCGTGATGAAACGCCGCTGGGGTGCATTGCGCAAGCATCGTCAACATGCCACAAGCCTACTTGGCGACATAGATCAGAGGGTCGACTCGTACGAACGTCCAATGACAGGTGGGATGGTGAAGGGTACGATATACGAATGAACAAGTGAAAATGAGAGCAGCACGTGGATGCGCGAAGAACGGTTCGCGCGAGGCTGACTTGACCAAGAATAGCGGATAAGCGGGGCAGATCAGCGTCATTGGGCAGCGGCTCCCGGCGCAGTTGCAGGGATGTGCGTACAGCCTCATGGGAGACGCGTATCCGGTCGACCAGCCATAACATGTCCACGCCGCCGCCGCACATCCACTAACCTGCCAGCTCATCGTTCGTTCCAGGCACCTGGTCACATCACAAACCACACGCAGGAGACAGACGGGTATAACATGACGCAATGTTAGACGAGAACCTCCCCAGTACGTGTTCCCAGCCCAGCCATCCGGGCCAATCGCCATATCAATAGCGGTAGTGGTACTAACCACTCTTTAGCCTTCTTTCTCAAGGCCTCGACCGACAAGCTCAAGCACCACGAATCCTTCTACTTCACCCAGAACGGCTCCGAGCCCGAGGCCCAATATGCCCTCCACCACGTCGACCCAGCCTCCCATGAGGCGAAGAACACATACGCCGTAGCCTTGTTCGACTCGCGCAACCCCGAGGTGCTGTACGGCGAAGTGCTTGCAAAGCCGGGATGGTCGCACCCAACATTGTCCCAAGAGGAGATCCGCAGGAATGGCGGAGTGCCGCCCCCGCCCCAGCCCATCTACCCCACCGAATTCGCTATCCAACTCTACAACCCCGACTCGCGCGTTGTCGTTAAGCACTCGACAGCGAAGTGGAGCAGCACCGTCAGCTGGGAGTTCAGCATACCCCAGGTCACCTTCAGGACCCCGAGCAACTCTACGCTCGATCGTAGCCTTGCGGATCCCGGCAGCGATGCGAACACACCCAAAGTCAACTTTGCCTGGCGGAAGGAGGGCAGGCTGGGCAAGGACATGACATGCTACATGACGGGCAAGTCGACCGATCCCACCGGCAAGAAGGTCAAGAAGAGCAAGGAACCGGATATCGCCGTTGCCCTGTTCTCTGGCCTGAAAGAGCTCACAATCATGGAGTCCAACCTCTACCGCGTCGAAATTGAGGACTACAAGGGGCTGGAGGTAGCTTTGCTCATCGGGGCCGCTGTAATACGCGATCTGTTTTTCAGCGATCTGAATGACCAGTTTCACATCAATGCCAACATTCGGAAGAACAGCGCGGGGGTGCGCGCGAGGAAGGGCTCATCGCCGCTCGAAGGCCCGAACATCACAGCCCCAGTCATGACACCACAGCCTCCTCCACCGCCAGCCTACACCCCTTCGTCGTCGCAATACCCACCCGAGAAGGTCGCCCTTCAGCCTGCCGGCGGTGCTGGCGCGAACGCACAAGTACCTCCACCTTCATATACCAGCAACAACAATGCCACCAAGCGCTCTTCACTTCCACCGCTAGCTACCAACCAGGCCCGGCCCAGCCAGCCTCCACAACCCGTCCAACCTCAACGACCTGTTCAACAGCAGCGCCCGCCTCAACCGCAGCGCCCAACACAACAACGGCAGCCAGGGCCAAGGTTAGATCCACGAGCGCAGTGGGAGCTTGACGCCGAGACTGCGCGATTGAAGGCACAAGTGGAGGCCGAGGCACGCGAGCAGAAGCGACAAGAAGAAGCAAACCGAAAAGCTCGGCGCAGACAGGAAGAGGAACAAGAGCGCAAGACGCTGCAGTTCCTCGAGCAGGAGCGGAAGCAGAAGGAACGCGAAGAGAAGGAGCGACGCCGGAAACAGGCTGAAATCGACAAGGAGACAGAGCGTCTAAAGAAGCAGTTCGGAGACCAGTCCAACCTCCTCCAGCGCCCGTCCCCACAGCCTCAGCGACACTCCTCACCCCTCGTACAGGGCGGATGGCAGAACCAAAGACCCAGTCCAGCGCCCCGCCCTGCGCCCGTTCCCGCACAACCCCCGCGCATGCAGCAACCGCAAGGTGTGTACCTGCAAGCACCTGTACAACATCGGCCCGCTGCTAGTCAGAGCAGCTTCTTCAGCAATGGACTACCGAAGCCGGTTGCCAAGGCTAAGAAAAGTTTCTGGGGGTTGAGAACACAGAGTGAGAGCAATGCCGAGAAGATCAAGAAGAAGAAAAGTAGCATGTTTTGATGAATGGTTCTTTGGCGCTTGGGTCAGGGCATTGGGAATGGCATTGGGTATGGAGTTTTTGATTAGTGAGTCTTTATGATACCAGACCTTGCAATACAGTCATGTTCATCTACGACCTTCATGTTTTCTGTGCGTGTTCGTGTTGATCTGCAGTACCCAGATGCCACGCATCATCTCAAGCCATGCCGGATTGGTGCTAGCGTTCCCGCGACTTCTACATCCAGCTCCGGAACCACTCCACGACACGTCCGACACCAGCTTCCCGCCTCTTCGATCTCGCATTCATTGTATTCACCCCAAAGTTCAGCCATGAGCGGCGTGCCATCATCTCATCTCCGCTTCCGCTCAGCTCGAGGTTCGTCGCGAAGCCGTCCAACCCCGCCAAGACATAAACTTGCTCACTTGAGCACATTATCCTGGGGTCCGTATGCAGGGTCGCAGCTATAGCTCGCGCCACAACATGTTCGCTACAATCAGCTACAATCATGAGTGGATAGATGCACACCGGTTTCAGACTCCTCGACCGAAACTATTACCTTTGATTGGATCTTACATCTTTCCCAATGCCGTGGTCGCGGTCAGGCGAGGAAAGGCTTCTACGTGCTTGCTTGGCAGCGGGATAGAGGGATTGAGGTTCCGTTAGTATGCGGGTAGGTGGGTGGAATTGGATGCGGAGGCGCTGGAGAGGAAGGTGTGTTGGATGTTGGGGTGGGTATAAAGGGTTTGGCAGCTGCATGTCAGATGCTGTACGCTGCTGGTTGAGTGAATTGATCGCTTCTACACCTTCTCGTTCATACCCCTACGACTGAACCTACTTGCAGCACCACCTTCTACCTGTCACCGCGACTATGTTGTCAACCACCCTCCTCACAGTCGCCGCCTTCGCCGCGGGCGCAAACGCTCACTTCCGTCTCCTCGCACCCACATGGCGCGGTAGCTCCTTCGAAGAGCCAGCTAGCCAATGGATCTACCCCTGCGCCAATGTGAACGAAACAACCGACATGGCAAACCGTACGCATCCCATTCCTCCCTTCCCTTCTCAACACACTCCCCATCCCCCAAACCCCCCTCCTCCACATCCCTCATTCCCAACCCACTAACCCACCACCCCCAGGAACTCTCTGGCCCCCCACCGGCGGCTCCACCATAATCAACGGATCCCACACCTCAGCCCTCACCTCCGTGAACCTAGCCCTCGGCAGCAACGCCACAAACTTCAACATCACCCTCTTGGAGATGTTCAACCAAACCGGCGCCGGCGTCTTCTGCATGAAGGAAACCGGGAAAGCGAATCTGGAAGAAGGGTTTAAGGCGGCGGGGTACAGTGGGCTGGATGATGAGCGGATTAATGGGTTGATGGCTACCGTGCAGGTTATTCAGTTGGGGCATAGTGGGAGTGCTTTGTATAATGTGAGTTTTCCGAGCCTTGGTGTTTTGGGAACGGGGAGGAGAAGAGAGCGTGGGGGAAGGGGTAGTTGTGATGGGAGGGTCAAAGCTAACAGCTGACAGTGCGCGGATATCATGTTCAACGCTACGGCGGAGTTGCTGTCGGATGATCAGTGCCAGAATGGAACGGATGTCAGTGGTGTGGCGATTGCGAATGTGGGTTCTGTGACGGAAGAAGGTGGGGATGCGGCGGCGTCGCCTGCGCCGACTGGTGCGGCGGGGAGACTTAGTCCTGTTGTGGGAACTGGGATGGTCGCGGTGGTTTTGGCTTGGTCGTTGCTGTAGAATGCTGGTAGAGTTGTGGCTGTGGAGAGTGGATGGACGGATGATGATACCTCCGACCGTGTTCGCAACAGGTACTACACTCTTGTTGTCCAGGCGGATGTAATGTCTTCTTCTTCATGAGCCTCCGTCTCCATTGCCTTCTTCTTCCTCATTCTCCCCCACTTCTTCACCTTCCTCATCCGGCAGCTCATATTCCTGCGGCACTTCATCTTGCGCCGGTGTCTCAGGTTGCTCCTCCTCCGAGCTAGATTCGCCCTCTGTCATACCCGGGTTACCGTCACGTGTCGATCTTTCGCATTGTGTACAAGACTCAGCGTTCTCTTCGTTGGGCCAGCGGCACACTTCACATGTCCACTGGGGCATCTTCGTTATGATGCTGGGGTGAAATGAGGCGAAATTATGTAAGATGCCGTAAGTGACCGTGAGAGTGCACGCATGTGGGTATCTTGATGAGGTGGTTCATGAAAGGGAGCTGTTTACTTTGCATTGCACAATGTCCATTGTTAAGGATGTGTGGGTAGTGCGTGAATGCTTTGTCATTGTCACTACGGTACAAAGCGCTTGACGATAAGTGGGGATCAAAAGAATGGATCAACCTGGACGCGAATTTGGCCTCTGGCGGATGAACGCTCTTAGCAACCGAGTTTGTCTTTTTGACTTCGGAAGGATGGTCCCTTTTGGATGTTTGAACTGGGAGTGAACGTCATCGGACCTCTGCAAGGTCTTGGTAGCAACCTAGAGAAGTGAAACTAGATCATCTGACAGCTGTGAATGTGCCAGTCGCTCTCATCACATAACACCGCCGACCTACATCTCTTCTTTTTAAACACAAAGCAGCCTTTACAACTCTACACTCTCTGCCACGAAGCAGTACAACTCACCACTGAGCCTGAACGTCTACTTTTTCAACACGCATCATCATCATCGTTTGGAGCACGTGAGAATGTCAGAATCTGATGCCCAAGCCTTAAGTCGCATGAACACATACGTAGTGCCGTCATACATACCAAAAGACGCACCAAGAGGCCCAGCTGCTATGCGAGTGTCTCATCCAACTCAAGACGAAGCCTATGATGAGATCGACGACTGGTTGGAATCTGGGCTGCAGTCGTATACAGAAGAAGGTCAGCGCATGCTTGATGCGGCGAATGGCGTCCAGGTACCGAAGCGTTCGACCGCGCTGACGAGCACGGCGGACGCTGTTGGCAGACATGAAGAGCCCGAACAGGCTTCACCGCCTCCTGCCTACCCTGAAGACCCTTCCGTGCTGCTCAACGAAGACAACGCGATTGTTCCATCCCGCTCACGCGCATCCATGCGGTGTGGTGGAATCGTTCGCCACATCGCCATCAGCGGTGACTACAACAACATGCATTTGAATACCGGTACCGGGCAGCAGAACATCGCACATTACGACTATCGCAGGTATCGGGATGAACAGACTGTTCAGGAATATGACGATGCTGGGAACGGCGGCGGCGGCGACGAAGGCTACGATGGTGCGAACGAGGACCGCAACGACCGCGGATTTATCCAGGATGACACCCCAGGGTATCGTTCACCAATGGGCGGCCAAGACGATCGAGATGATTGGCGTGACGATCGCTACGATGGGGACTACGACGGTCGTGATAATCGCCAATATGATGATTACGATGAGAGGTACGAGCGTCGTGGCCGTCGCAACACGCCTGCACGTGACAGCCGGGCTGGTGCGCGCTACGATGATGACGACGGATACCGAAGTGACGGAGGTTACTATAGCTATGGTGATGAGAGTGAGTACAGTGACTGGTAGGCCGAGGGTAGTGTGCGCATCTCGTTCATAAAGACCGTAGCGTTGGTCGACGGCGGAAGAACTTTCCGCCTAGACAATGCGCGTGAAGGCTTTGGAGGCGGGCTGGAATAGACGCAGTAGTAGTGGTAAGGCTTTGGAGGTGCGGGATCAGATTGGTCCATAGTGAGATGATTGTAGCTGTAATTACTGTAATTCAACGCAGGTCCATAACAACATGTTGATATCTTTGCCTCTTCCACGAGATGTAGGTTGAGGAGGGAGAAGATCGGGAAGGCACGCTCGTGAGACGACGCCGAAGCAAAGGCCACCCCGCTTACGTAATATCGCGTCAAGCGTCGTTCACCCGCCATGCATCTTCGCCTGCCTTACCTCTTTTCATCTACAATTGTCACGGCTTCATCTCCAAACGCCACGTCTACAATGCGCGATACCTACATGGATATTGCCTCATCATGCCGCGCACT
Organism: Alternaria conjuncta; assembly: GCF_024043145.1. Taxonomy (NCBI): domain Eukaryota; kingdom Fungi; phylum Ascomycota; class Dothideomycetes; order Pleosporales; family Pleosporaceae; genus Alternaria; species Alternaria conjuncta. The sequence continues at coordinate 2,887,023 of NW_026250090.1, read as the reverse complement.
CTGATCCTCGACGAGCTCGGCTCACGGCCCCGAGAATCTTCGCTCGCAGCTTTTCAGCCCCTACGATAGCCTGAGACTGTCTGCATTGCTCACCCCAGCCTCTCAGCATCATTGCTTACAATGCAGCATGCCACTACCTGTACACATGGCACGCCCCGTGGTCGTCGCTCTACCGCGACGGTCTGAAAACGAATGAACCACTTGTTTCCACCCACCTACCTGCATGAAGTTTAAATCCTCAGCGGATGCTGGCACTTCAGTCTGGTGCAGTCGGCCTCTCAGACCTTCTCCGTTTCTTACTGGAAGGCGACCCTTCGGAGCTACTTTTCCTCTTCTCTCCAGACGTTGCTTCACCAGCAATCGAAGTATCGGCCGCCTTCCCAGGACCGACAGCTGATTTGGACGTTTTCGGCCGTGCTTTGAAGAAATAAGCAATCGACTTCTTGCCTCCGCGTGGCGAAACTCTGACAGGGGGATTGGGCTTGACTGTGTCTTTGTTATCGTTCGCATCTGGTACCTTTTCCGGTGGTCGCGAGAACTTGATACCATCCGAGGGCTTCCAAAGATTGACTTCTGGGCCATCGTCTTCTCTGGCTCTCGATTCAGGGTTGGGCCCCGAGTCTGACTTCAGCTTCTTGTTGGCGTCTTTCGACAGGTCTCTTGATGCATCAGTGTCTACAGAACTTTCCGTACGACCTGCTGAACTGGCCGAGCTCAACCGATCCGGACTGTCTTCGACAATAACCTGCTGCGGTAATGGATCCGCAGTAGTCAACGTACGCCAAGCTCTTATACGGCTGACGAGCTTGTGTTGATCGTCTCCGGTGGCCCTGCGGTTCACAGCATCTTTCTCCATGATGATACCGGTATCACAGCTCTGCAGATCGATAGACTCTACGAAGTCAATGCAATTCTTGGGAATTCCGAGTTTGCGAGCTTGCTCATGAGCAGCTAGGTAGTCGGTTCTGGCGGCCTGCAAGCTTTTCTTGTCAAGTATCACGTCTCTGAGAAATCCCTTGTTGAACTCTTCCCTGACGCTGTTGGAGGACCTCGAACCATTTGAGTTTTGTACGGCCTTGAGGTACCTGGCTCCTTCTCGATCGTAATTATGGCAATAGTTCTCGCATCGATCCCGGGCCCGGATAAGATCTTTATGACGACGTGAAAGTCTCGCTAGAGCACTGAGAACTTCACTACGCGGATCAACAAGTTTTCTCTTGTCAAAGGGCGTCTCTATTTCTGCTCGATGAGCACTAGGTCGGTCATTGCGCTGTTCCGGCCTCTCTTTCCCAACCTCCCGTTGGCTTATTCGGCCTGCCATCTCCTCCCGATTATCCTGGTTCTGGCGAGATAAGCTTCGGGTTCTTTGCCTCGGTAATGCTCGGGCTATCTTTCGTAGAGGCATATGTGCATCTGCCCACACTTGCTTGAACAACTTCTCTACGTCCAGCCAGCGAGCTTTCATTTCAAAATCATTACCGCTCCACTGACCCTCTATTAGCCTAATCGTTCCTTGGGCGCTATTCCGAGCCTCGAGTGCGCGTCGACGATGTGATTCCAAATCTCTGTACTCAGCCTGGTCCTCATCTTCAACTTGTCCTTCCCTTCTCAAATTGGCAAGGCGCCTTTCGATTCTAGCCACAGCTTCGGTGTGATCGACTTCTAATATCTTGGCTCGCTCATGTCGCTCCTGCCCTGCCAAGTAGGTCTTATGCCATATTTCAGCGAATTGAAGCGCGCGTTCTAGCGACGTTGCAAGCTCAGGTGACAATCGGATAGCCAATTTCGATTCTTCCCCCTCTTTGATCGGTATAATAGCGGCGGGTCTACTGGAAATGAGTCTCTCTGGGTCATAATCACCTTTTAGCTGCCAGGGGCTTGCCTCAGCTTGAAGTGGTGAGGCGTTGTCACCAGTTTGGGGTCTTCCAGTAGCGCTTGATGATGGTTCGCTACCTCTGGCTTTCGAACTCACACTCGTGTTGCTATCGCCTCCATATCTGAGACCTGCTCTCCGTGGGGTTGAAGCAGTTGGGTTGCGACGTACCCGCGATTCGTCACTATTGTAATAGTGATTGGTTATGTTATAGACGTTCATATTGCGTCTGGACTTGTATATATCGCTCTTTTCCCTCCTTCTGGCGGGATGGAAGTCGGCGGTGGAGTTTTTCTTTCGGCCATGGCGCGAACTGGTCCTAGCCATGACTAACGTAACGTCTGTGTTTAATGATTGAGTGGCTGGGGCGATCTTTTGAGACACCTGAAGGCTTATTACGAGGGGCAGGTGTCAAGATGACAGTGGGGTGAGGCTTGCTAACATATTTACAGACAACACTGGACTTGCCGAACGAACAAAGGGCCGTTCCCTTTGTTCAATTCTCCAAAATTGTCCACGTAGCCGGGACCACTAACAGAGCCATTGTTACAAGTTCAGTCATGACGATGCTTGGCTATGATGTACTAAACTGTTGACTTCAGGAAGTGGTTGCTTTCACGGTAGTCTGTGAATAGAGATGCCCCACGAAATACGGGTGCATCGAGATATATGGTCTGCCATGGAGACCTCGGTCCATATCGCGATGTAATCTTACGTATCAATTGACATATTAAGCAGGGTCTTCTCATCGAGTTCATGTCGTCCTGCACGCGTACGCTAGCGGGATCTTTCACTGCCTGTCCGCTAGCGTGGAGCGAGCCTTTCGGGTCGTAAGTGGTCGTGCACCCACTCATAGACTCTGCACGCACCAACGCCCAAGATCAATTGCAAACTGCTAACGGAAGCTTCTCGGCGCGGACACTGCGTCTCCGGAGCGATGCTCAGTGGTAAGTAGATCACTTCGCTGTAAGCGGCTGTTGCTTTGTTCACATGCTGATGTCCGTGTTGGCGTAGACGAACCGCATCAGTCAGGAGCTATGGCTGACTCCGCTGGTTCTGGTATCTCGCATGTCGCGGATAGTCCCAAACGCGACGCCTTACGGCAGCCCGCACAGCCACGGCAGCAAGATCGCGAGGCACTGTCGACTCCGAACGAAACTCCATCGATCAGTTCATCACGCGACGTTCCCGATTCGGCAAGGAAAACAGTAGGCGTCGTGGATTCCACCGGAGCTACTGGCGCGCGGCCTGCGGCTTCCACGAAATGGACGAACGACCAACTTTTCTACGACGACGAAGGCGGAGATATCGGGCTGCCATACGACGAAGATGCTGGTCTGATTAGCAGTGATCTCGTTAATACATATAGCGACAACGATACATCCGCGTATACGACTAACGACACGAAAGCTGCATATGGGGCAGCCACGAAGACGGAACCACGTTCCTACGTGGTGGAGGATTACATGTGGGAGGTCAACCCCCCAATGTCTGCACGAAATCGTCGAAACGTTCGCCCTGGGGACATCATCTTGGCACCCGACCCACAACAAGCATACAATCCACGAACCGCAAGTGGTGTACCGACACACGAAGGCCTGGTGTCTAACAAGCTTCGTCCCATGACCGTCATGAAAACTCACGAAGACGATGACAATTTACCAGAATCTGCGACTTGTCTACGCCATTATACGTACCAAAAGAAAGGTCCCTCTAATTTGATGTCAGTATCTGAACTCAACAAGCTATTCAAATTACTCGAACGAGGTAGTTACGAGGAAACAAGTCTCACCGGGAACCGGCCTGTCTATGGATCGTTGTTCGATAGTACCATCGATCCTCAAGCTTACATCCATGGTGGCCAGTTGGTGCTAGTACGTCTGACAAACAAAGTTCGCATCATTGGCGAAATCAATATTCCCGATTGGGCGAGGCTAGACATCTTCTCCAAACAGCAAGGTGAGCGCTCAGTAGACGCAGTATATGCCCAATACCCGAAACTACGTGAGCAGGCTGAACAGAAGGTCCGCGAGACTTCCATTCGCGCTCGCGAGCTTCAGGGTGATCATCATAACACTCGAGCTGCTCAAAGCCGGGAGAGCATTGAAGGTATGAACAAAATACTCCACCAGAAAGCCATCAGCGACGGGCTATGTGTAAACTGTACTAACTCTTATCATTTACAGATAACGGTCGATTGGATTATACGTCATCAATTGACAGGCACCGTCGCCATGATACTCGAAGCCGGTCTCCCTCCCCGTATCGACATCCGTCCAACCGCCCAGAGTACACAACACGCATGCGATCGCCACGTCAAGATTCTCGCGACGACCACAACTGGGAGGCCAAGCAAGACAATCGTTATGAGAGCTTTCGTGAACGTTCGACCTACCATATCCAGGGACCTGCCGTCACTGATCCCTATGTCCAGTCGCAGGGAAACACCACACTCGCATCTAGACAAGGTACAACCAGCCGCCAGAGCCGTAGTCGAGATTCAGACCGTGTAGACCGAGACTTTGAATCGAGGCCACGGGACTCGCGAACCGAACGTGGGGATGGACGAGATCGGCGTTCGCGAAAGGAGAAGAGGCGCAAAGGTAGTCGTCGTCGTTAGGGAAATGGCTTGCAACGAACATTGAAGCGGCCGCAAAGAGGCTTTGATGATGGGTACAACATGCTGACGATTTGATGGATACGATCTGACTAATTACTTTTGATGCGAGATATGGGTGTTTCATTGGTATACGCTCCACCATGTAGTGTTGGCGCGAAACATGGGGCTTTTCACGGGCATGTGGCTCACTGTTCAGCGAGTGTCTGAGCATCTTGTGTTTAACAGAGTATCTGGCAGATTTGCGATATATTATGATAGAAATGGGAACGACGAAGTTCATCGTCTGTACATCTGCAACGAGGCTAAGCCTACCGAGATGTCTTCTTCTACCTAGTTATGCCCTCGTTCTTTGGGAAGTAGCTACCATTACTACATCGATCAAGGTATCGCGCACGTGAACCAGGACCTTTCTAATCCCAGAAACGCTCCACAATTTCTTTAGGCAGTGCGCCAATCCTCTCCTTCGTCTCATACACCTTGATATCGTCACTGCCCATCGCTACAAGCACCGCAGACTGATGCTCAGTATCCTCTCCAACGGTCGTCCGCAACAACTGGAGTAGTGTCACAACCTTCTGTAGCGCCTCTTGGCTGCCTTTCTCCCACTTCTCGAACCCCTTAAAGCTGTCTGACTTGCTCCCAGCTTGGGTGACTTCCTTGATCCGAATGTCCTTTTGCCTGTATGTTCCGTCAAAGTGAGCGTTGTGCTTCCCGCCCAGGCAGCAAGTAGGAGTTCTGCCGAACCACATCTGATCGATCGGTCGCGAACTTGCGTTGCTCTTCAGCTCCAGGATCTGGTGTTGTGGTACGACCTTACCCTGGACAAGGACAAGCGTCTTCTGTGGGCCTTCATGCTGGATGGTTTCGACGTCGTGCTCACCAGGCACAAAGCTAGGAAGAGTACTCGGTGGTGCATCGGGGTCTTGCGGCGACTCGATTGTGGGGTCGTATGCGTCGACCTCATGGCGTACGACTATGGTGAGGCTACCAAGCTTGTATTTGATGAATCGATGATGGGTTGTTGCTCCGTCGATCTCGGATTCTGTGAGGGCGCTTTCGAAGTTACGACCGTAGGTGTTGGTAGCGGACCTAACCTTTGCGTTGCGTACTTTCCTTCCGACGAAGAGAGTGTTCTTCTCGAAGTCAAGATCGAGATGAAAAGCTTGGAAGGAAGCGTTTTTGACGCACTTCATCAGATTTAACATCGTAGTGCGGTTGATCACGACATCCACGTCGTTGAAACGGATATCAGGGTTCATCGTTGCGATGGCCTGGAAAGCGGGCTCATATTGTTGCTGTGGAGCACGTTCTGCATGCTCGTCGCTGAAATGGTAGCCAGAGTCGGGCGCAATCTTGAGAGGAAAGTCTTGATGGTTAGGCCGCTTGAACGCTGGCGGCGATCCAGGGACAAATATGGTGGAAATTGCTTCGTCCATGAAGCTGTAACTGCAGAGAAGTGCATACCCCTCAGCCGAGGACACCTCGTCCGAGCTGGGATAGATATCCTCGTAGGTGCCCTGCCATACGACCTTGTCTGCGTTGACGTTGGCGTACATGTGGGAGTACCATTCTTCGCCCTTGGGCCTCGAGAATGTCTTGAGGTTCAAGTCTATGTACACGCGTTTGCCGCTAGTCCTATCTATATAGTGCGTCCCATGGATCGTTGATGTTGAGAATACAGGGTTTGATGAAGCTCGAGGGCGTCCAAAAACAGCTGGCCGGGCGGCTGTGTCCATCTCTTTGAGGAAAGCGCTTTGGTCCATCTCTCGGTTGGGGGTCGATCGAAGTATTTAGGCGAGCAGTGGGCTTACTTTCCAGAGTTTGAGTGCCCAGATAGATGAGAAGAAATCTTGTTGTATATAAAGACCACGAGCGAGGATTTAGCGCCTAGGCACCAGAAACACTGAGTGTCCATCGAGTTGGCACGGACACAGAGTGAATGTCAGACTCATTTGGACCCGATGAGGCTTTCTGCCTGAATTGGTTCGCGGGAAAGAGCGCAAGAGACCCGTAGTAATTATTTACAGATGACCAAGCGATTGCGAAGACTGTCATGGCTATACGTTAGCAAGCAATTAGACTTAACATCATTGCGAAGTGCTCGGAGATGTTGCACTGGACTCTTTGTGAGTGCTTGATGAACTTGCTGAGCTGGCACAGTTGTCGAAAGTCTACCGCCCTGCGTACCAATATCTCCGTGGGAGTGCTGGCTCGCTCCAGATTGATGCCTTCTTATGCCAGTGCCAGTTGCGGTATCATGGTAATGATGATGATGCGTATTGTAGATGATGATGCCATGTTTTGCGACATAGCTGTGGACTTGCTCGCCAGTTGGAATGGGCTGTTCAGATGCGGCTGACGTACGGTTCTCCACGCCGCATGTCTACCCTGCCACTCGATGAAGTAAAATCCACAACGAATTTCCTCCAGTGTCGCATGTTCTAGACATGTAGCCAACAAGGGCTGGATACATGGCCCGATACAAACACACAATACTGCTCTTGATGTCTTTGTCCGCTCAATCCTCTTTGTCTATGTAAGCATAGTGACGCCACTTTGACACCAAACCTGCGAAGAAGCCTACGTCAATTAGGCCTCCTCAGTCTGTTAAGCAAGTAGTTTGAGATGCGACGGCTTTACATATCTTATCTATTGCATGGCGGAGTTAATCATCCCAGGGCTGCATTCTGTGTCTGTGTATGGGACAACACCGCGACCACGTTGGCGCAGTAGATCCCCAAGTGCGGGGCTACAGCCATTTCGTGAGCGCGATGACCGTCATGAAGGCAGTGACCAGCCACGCTACCAACCTCGCACCTATGAAGACGAGCGTACAATACGTGCGCAAGGAGGGCACTGGCCAGACAGCCGTGACAGAGGGGAGCGTCACACGGTACGGGAGTCAAGACATGGCGAACGGGACCATCGATCTGACCGTGATACGGACCCTATGCCTCTTAACAGATACTATGCGGACAGTGAGGATGGTAGAAGCGATCGCCGGTATGATCCGCCGGATGGTAGGGAACAAGGACGTGGCGGTAGGCCTGGCGCTTGGGGACGTGGTACACAGATGGGTAGAGGCCGGGGAGGAAGAGGAGGAGGAGGAAGCAGAGAGTAGCTCGGCTGTCCTCGGGGTTAATCTCAGTCGACACTCGGAAGAGGGGGATGAGCTCACTACCGCCAATACGTCGTAAAGGACTTGGCATGTGCCCGTGCCATCAAAAACGAGTAGATACATAAGATACGCGTCGGATTGCGCGACGGATCTCTTGGGTCGTCCGAATGTCAAATACGTAAAACTGATCCTTCTCAATTTTGTGTTGTCCTCATTTACTGGGGTAACAAAGCGGTCTTGGATGGAGGCGTTGCACTGAGATGAGCACGAACAAAGGACGGCGACGCGACGCGTCACAGTTTGAAGACCGCGCTATCCTCAGAACGCGATGACACGCCGAGACTGAAGCTATGCTGTTTACAGCCAAGCGTTTGCGCATGGGCTATGTCCCCGA